>NC_085137.1:398028338-398267913 GCF_035046485.1 Aedes albopictus
CAATTTCTAACTTTGTTTTAATTATCCTACTGCATTTATACAGTGACCAGGTATGGTTCAAAGAAAACATGAACTATGAAACACTTTCACTGTCCTAAAACCTCATGTCCACAGTCCAATCTGTTGCTCCACTTCAGTGGCCTTTCCACAGAAGATATTCAACAAGCTCCGTCCAAGTTTTCGGCAACCCGAGTACTAGCATGGCGCTACTGCTACGCTGGTCAACACAAGGCACTGCAACTAAATTGCATCAGTATAAATCAAATTACGTAACACCTGGTTCATAAATTTCCAGAACGAAAGTAAATTCATTATCGTTGGCCATTGTTTTCGGTGCCCACTCACCTCCTTCATCGTTCCCAATTCGGCGCAACTGCTGCGTACGATGAGCAAAACTACCGCCACACCGTTTGAAAATAGTCCGGTCAGTCAGTGTTGCCATCAGTGCAGTGCAGTTGAAGCTGACGATGGCTGGCGATGGGAAAGGTACTACTTCTTCCGATTACCTACGGTCCAAACCCAAAACTTGACTCTGTTGCTGTCGGTGCATCGCAGTATAGATACCAGGTCACCATCACAGTGTGCTCGTATGGAAGAAGAAAATGGGATAAAGTGTACAATATGTAAGTAGTAGCTAGAAGTTAAAAGCTTGAAGCTTAAAAATAGTAGATGAAATGCGAAAGCTTAAAGGCAGAAACGAAAAAAAAAGAAAACAAAACAAAGAAATAAAAAGATCGGGAACAAAAAAAAGATAGAAGAATACAGCAGAAGAAAAAAACATTGAAAATAGATGTATAGAGATGAAAAAATAGAAGAAATTAAAAAGACAATTGAAAAACACCAATCAATCCATCTGGCGGTGATAGCGCCTTTCTCGTGCCTTCCAAAGCCCATTTCAACAAAACTTTCATACGTTTAGCAAAAACTCATTTCATGGCACCAGAAAGCATATCCTTTATCGGGCTTATGATATTTGAGCCGCAATGTTGAATTTTGAGCCGCCATTTTGGATTTAAGTTCGCCATCTTGGAAATTCTGGTCGTTATTTTCGGAATACATACTTCTTTCGCATACCAGATAGGGTATTGGATCCCTTATTAGGCATGTGGCTCCCATTTTCATCCCACGAAAAACAAAGGATTGAAGCGCTGTTTGTTTTGTTTCTTATTTTTGTATTTTTTGTTAGAAGTGAGCACCCACGAAAACAAAAAGAACGGAATCAATCGGTGCCGTAATCGCTTGTTTTCGAATAGGATGAAAATAGGAGCTTGAGATTACTGATGGAACACATACCCTATACCCATATTGAATGGTTTTAGAGCCTCCAATTAGCAGCTGCCATCTTGGATATTGGACAGCCATCTTGGTTATTCTGGTTGCTATTTTTGGACTCCGGAAAACCTCCCTGTATCAAATTCACCTATATTGAATGATTTATGAACAAAAATCACACCTAAAACACCATTGAACAGCGGCCATCTTGAATTTTTGGAAGCCATCTTAGATTTAAGGTCGTCATCTTGGATATTCTGGCCGCCATTTTTTTTTTGGGTTTTGGATATATTCTCTATTATGGAGTTTTTTTAAATAGCACACCATCTTGAATTTTGTGCCGCCATTTTAGACCACCATCTTGGAAATTTTTGTTGACGTTTTTGGACTCCGAATACCTGCTCCATACTAAGTATATCCATATTGCATGGTCTTAGAGCCTAAAACTCAATAAAACAGACGCCATCTTGAATTTTGAAAACAGACCGTCTTCTAGGATATTCTGGTCGCCTTATTTGGATTCTGAACATCCTCTCAACACCAAATATACCCATATCGCATGGCTTTTTGAGCCTAAAACACCATTAAACAACCGCCATCTTGAATTTTAGGGTTCCATCTTGAATTTGGGTCGACATCGTGGAAATTTTGGTCTCCAGTGTTGATTTCCGCACAAAGGAGGCTGTTCATAAACCACGCAGAACAAACTTTGGCATTCTCGGACCTCCCTTCCCCCATCGTAGATTTCGTTCGTGTATACAAAAATTTTAAACTTTGTATGGAGCGTAGGCTTTGGCCAGACCCCCTTCCCCCAAAAAGTTTACGTGGTTTATGAACGGCACCCAAAGGTAACACACATCGGTGCAGTTTGATGTATCGCATGATAGGACTTGGTTCAGTTACGACCAGTTCTACCGGGTCTGGTACGGATCACTGAAATTGCCATAACTCCAGAACGCCTTGACCGATCCGGATCATTTTTAATAGCAAACATTGCGGTAAAATTCTAGTTCGGTTAGTGCTAAAATCCGAGAAATCGGCCGATGAGAAGTGTGATAGAAGTGAGCGACCTTTTTACATATATACAGACATACATACACACATACACACACATACAGACATTTGCTCAATTCGTTGAACTGAGTTGATTGGTATATGTGACTTGACCCTTCTAGCCTTCTATCGAAAATTCGTTATTTGAGTAAACATATAGCCATTCAGTACACTTTGGTGTACGAGAAAGACTAAAATGATTAAAGGAAAAAAAAACTAAAGCTGGAAGCAGAAAAGATTAAACAAACGAGATAAGCAAATTGAATAAATAAAAAAAAATGAGATTGTAGATAAAAGCAAAAGATCAGAATGATACAAGAGAAGAAAAAATATTGAAAATAGAAAAAAATAATGAATAAAATGACATCTGTAGTCAATGTCATTTTATTCATTATTTTTTTTTCAGAAATAAAAATGTAGGAAACAGAATCCAAGAGATGAAAGATATATATATATCTGTAAGATATTAAAAGATACAGAAAAGAAGGAATAGATGAGAAACAGAAAAAAATAAAAACAACATCAAGACATAAAACAGAATAATAATAAGAAGATAGAAGATCGAAAAAAGAAGATAGAAAATAGAAGATAGAAGATAGAAGATAGAAGATAGAAGATAGAAGATAGAAGATAGAAGATAGAAGATAGAAGATAGAAGATAGAAGATAGAAGATAGAAGATAGAAGATAGAAGATAGAAGATAGAAGATAGAAGATAGAAGATAGAAGATAGAAGATAGAAGATAGAAGATAGAAGATAGAAGATAGAAGATAGAAGATAGAAGATAGAAGATAGAAGATAGAAGATAGAAGATAGAAGATAGAAGATAGAAGATAGAAGATAGAAGATAGAAGATAGAAGATAGAAGATAGAAGATAGAAGATAGAAGATAGAAGATAGAAGATAGAAGATAGAAGATAGAAGATAGAAGATAGAAGATAGAAGATAGAAGATAGAAGATAGAAGATAGAAGATAGAAGATAGAAGATAGAAGATAGAAGATAGAAGATAGAAGATAGAAGATAGAAGATAGAAGATAGAAGATAGAAGATAGAAGATAGAAGATAGAAGATAGAAGATAGAAGATAGAAGATAGAAGATAGAAGATAGAAGATAGAAGATAGAAGATAGAAGATAGAAGATAGAAGATAGAAGATAGAAGATAGAAGATAGAAGATAGAAGATAGAAGATAGAAGATAGAAGATAGAAGATAGAAGATAGAAGATAGAAGATAGAAGATAGAAGATAGAAGATAGAAGATAGAAGATAGAAGATAGAAGATAGAAGATAGAAGATAGAAGATAGAAGATAGAAGATAGAAGATAGAAGATAGAAGATAGAAGATAGAAGATAGAAGATAGAAGATAGAAGATAGAAGATAGAAGATAGAAGATAGAAGATAGAAGATAGAAGATAGAAGATAGAAGATAGAAGATAGAAGATAGAAGATAGAAGATAGAAGATAGAAGATAGAAGATAGAAGATAGAAGATAGAAGACAGAAGATAGAAGATAGAAGATAGAAGATAGACGATAGAAGATATAAGAAATTGTATAGAAAAAAAAGAATAAATAGAATAGAACATAATATTATTAACCTTCGCGTACCCAACGTCTATTTCGGATGATTTTCGAATCTTGAATCAGCTATGAAAAAGGCATTTCCGAACCGATTTTTTTGAAGTCAATTGTTTTCGCTCCAGGTTTGTCCAAATTGTCAAGGACTACCATACGGAACCGGTTCACCCATCCGTTCCGGAGTTATTGCAGATTCCGTTGGGGTCATGACCGGCAGGAAAATGACACATTAATGCATTTTACTCTGAATCTATAGTAATTTTGGAATTTTGCACATATTATACGCCAGGAATACAGAAACTTTATAACTGCAAGGAACCATTGACTTGAAATGATACAATCAAGCAGTTTCATGAACCGGATATGTCCCGGGTGCCCCCAGGGATGTGGCCAAAGTGGCCATTCTAGCAACATTGTCAGAATCATTCATGCGGCACCTCGAACTTCATGATTTGTCGAAACAAGAAGGAAAACAGTATTTCCATGCTCCTAAGATCCCTCGGGAACGGCCTGGCCATGCACGGAATGCTCCGAGTGCCCCCTGGGATGTGACAAAAGTGGCCATTTCCACAATGTTATCGAAATCAACCGTGCGACACCTCTAACTTCATGATTTGTTGAAACCTAAAGGAAAATAGCCCTTCTAGGCCCTTATGGCCATTTCGCCTGGCCATACCCGGAATGTTCCGGATGCCCTCAGGGAAGTGGTCATTTCTCAAACATAGTCAAAATCAGCCGTTTGACACCTCAAACTTCATGGTTTGTCGAAACATGAAGGATAATAGTCCTTTTAGGCTCCCATGACCCCTTAGAGTGGTTCTGGCCACACCCGAAATATTCCCCAGGAGAGTGGCCAAATTGGCCATTTCCGCAACGTTGGTCAAATCAATCGTGCGGCACCTCAAACTTCATGATTTGTCAAAATGTGAAAGAAAATAGTCCATCTGTGCTCTTATGACCCCTCGGGAATGACCTGGCCATACCCGGAATGTTCCGGGTGCCCCAGGGATGTGACAAAAGTGGCCATTTCCACATTGTTATCAAAATCAACCGTCCGACATCTTCAACTTCATGATTTGTTGAAACCTAAATGAAAATAGTCCTTCTAGGCCCTTATGGCCACTTAAGACTGGTCTGGGCATACCCGGAATGTTCCGGATGCCCTCAGAGAAGTGGTAATTTCTCAAACATAGTCAATATCAGCCGTGTGACACCTCAAACTTCATGATGTGTCGAAACATGAAGGATAACAGTCCATTTAGGTTCCCATGACTCCTTAGAGTGGTTCTGGCCACACCAGAAATGTTCCGGATGCCTCCAGGAAAGTGGTCAAAATGGCCATTTAAAGAACGCTGGTGAAATCAATCGTGCGGCACCTCAAACTTCATGATTTGTCCAAACATGGTGGATCCTTCTAGGCTCTTATGTCCCCTCGGGAACGTCCTGGCCATACCCAGAATGTTCCGGGTGCCCAGGGATGTGAAAAAATGACCATTTCCACAACGTTGTCAAAATCAACCGTGCGACACCTCTTACTTCATGATTTATTGAAACATTAATGAAAATAGTCCTTCTAGGCCCTTATGGCCACTTGGGACTGGTCTGGCCATACCCGGAATGTTCCGGATGCCCTCATGGAAGTGGTCATTTCTCAAACATAATCAAAATCAGCCGTGTGACACCTCAAACTTCTTGATTTGTCAAAACCGAACCGAAATATTCCGGATGCCCCATGGAAAGTGGTCAAAATATCCATTTCCACAACATTGATCAAAACAATCGTGCGACACCTCAAACTTAATGATTTGTCGAAACATGAAGGAAAATAGCTATTCTAGGTTCCCAAGGTCCCTTGGAAACAACCTCGCCACACCGGATATGTCCCAGATGTCCCCCAGAATGTTGTGGAAACCAATAGTGTGATACTTCGAACTTCACGATTTGTCAAAACATAAAAGAACAGAGTGAGTCTTGATCCCTTGATTGTTAGAAATGTCCTGTATGCCCCGTGAGGAAATTGTCGAGGATAACATTACCTTAGGTATTAGGGCCTGTCCATAAACTCCATAGACTTGAAGGGGGGACGTGGGGGGTCTGGTCAAAGTCTACAGTCCATACAAATTTCGAAAATTTTGTATGGACGAAAGTCTACGATGGGGAGGGGGGATCTGAGATTGCCAAAATTGAGTCTACGTAGTTTATGGACATCGCCTAACCACAACGTGTCGAAATCAATCTTGCGACATATCAAAGTGCATGATGTTATGAGAATAATCATCCTGAAGACCTCAGACTATTTGACGCTTAGACTATCGACGTCAAAACCGAATGTGGTTCTGGTTTGTAATAAGTTGAAAGGTGGTGTCGCATGTAAACGCAGAATCGAATGCATTCTTTCTGTTCACAGCAGCCAACCCTAATTACTACCACAACGATAAAACCAGAAAACGTAAATTTCTGGACTGGCTTGCAAAGGAGTTGACCCTTGAACACGCAAAACAACGATAAAAACCGTTCGGTTTGTCAAGCAATGTAATCGATAAAATTTCCGCTTATCTGAAAAGTTATGAGGAAATGTATGGTAACTATCTTCCATTGACAAAGACTTTTTTTATGTGTTCGAGTAACGATTATTTGTCCAATTGTTATATAGCGCATTTACTGCCTATGATCGCATAACTGTCCCATATGAATAGGAAACCCAGCAAATATGGGACTGATATGCGATCATAGGCAGTTTAGTTCACCACTGGACTATCGCACTAGTTTTCTTAAGTGTGAAAACGCAATTAAAAGTACACGATTGCAACAAATCAACTCGGTGTTTTTAGAGCACTTATTCAGCATAGATCGTAGAAATAGTGCGCCGTAAACATCAAATTGATTTGATGCAAACGCGCATTTTTATTTATGTTTTCGCACTTATGAAGACTGAGTGCGCAGTCCAGTGGTGAACTGAATGCGGTATAAGTGTTCAAACATTGCATGCAAAACCCATTCTTATACTACTAATTTGATGTTGTGCTAATTTTATAAGGGTTAACAGGAGAGGGTTTTGCATCCTGATTTCAGATTCGTATCCGTTCGAAAAAAAGGTTTTTTACTGATGCCGATCCAAGGATGAGAAAATTCATACTAAATGTTCCTCATGTCTCAAGGCAATTTGTAGAGAACATGGAACAAGCGGAATTATGCAAAAATTTTGTTGCAAATGCTGGGCTAGCGAAGAAAAATGAATGTTGCAAACGGTTGAAATATGAAAATTTAAAAGTTTAACAGTTAACGTTATTTTTGAAGTTATGTAGATTACCCGGCATCCTGAATATAACCAAAGTTCAGACCATGCATGTTCAAATACAACATTCTATTCATGTCTCAAAAATCTTATATCTCATTTTCACGATTGATGCTCTCAATATTGTAATCATCATCATTTTTGTGATTTCTTCGATGCATATTCTATGCAATCAGATTGAATACTCGAATACTCATTGCTCTCAATCTTCTTATTCTATTTTATTTTTCGAAAAAAAAAATACTACATTACTGTAAAGATGGCATCTCGAACATTTCGGGTTAAGTTCCAAATGCTTGAAGTTCTCCAGAATGACTACATCGCTTCATCGAATTATGAAGTTAGAAATCGCACGGTTGATTTTGATAACATTGTTGATATGGCGGAGCATGGGAGCCTGGAAGTACTATTTTCCTTCACGTTTCGGAAAATCTTGAAGTTTGAGGTGAGGTACGATTTATTTGACCAAAGTTGGGGGAATGAGGACATCCGAAACATTTCGGGTGTATCCAGGACGTCATGGGAACCTAGAAGGACTGCTTTCTTTCATGTTTCGACATATCATGAAATTTGAAGTGTCGTACGGCTGATTTTGACAATATTTCAGAAATGACCACTTCCCTGCGGCCTTCCGGAATAGTTCCGGGGGGGCCAGACCGATCCCAAGGGCCTAGATGGACTATTTTCCTTCATGTTTCAACAAATCATGAAGTTAGAGGTGCTCATGATTGATTTGACCAACTTTGTAGAAATGGTCATTTTGACCACTTCCCTGCCTGGGGGCATCCGGAACATTCCGGGTATGGCCAGACCGATCCCAAGGGACCATAAGGGCCTAGATGGACTATTTTTTATGCTTACACATCATGAAGTTTGGTTGATTTTGACAATGTTGTGGAAATTGCCACTTTTGTCACATTCCTGGGGGCACCCGGAACATTCTGGGTATGGCCAGGACGTTCCCGAGGGGACATAAGAGCCTAGAAGGACCCACCATGTTTGGACAAATCATGAAGTTTGAGGTGCCGCACGATTGATTTCACCAGCGTTCTTTAAATGGCCATTTTGACCACTTTCCTGGAGGCATCCGGAACATTTCTGGTGTGGCCAGAACCACTCTAAGGAGTCATGGGAATCTAAATGGACTGTTATCCTTCATGTTTCGACAAATCATGAAGTTTGAGGTGTCACACGGCCGATTTTGACTATGTTTGAGAAATGACCACTTCTCTGAGAGCATCCGGAACATTCCGGGTATGCCCAGACCAGTCCTAAGTGGCCATAAGGGCCTAGAAAGACTATTTTCATTTAGGTTTCAACAAATCATGAAGTTGAAGATGTCGCACGGTTGATTTTGATAACAATGTGGAAATGGCCACTTTTGTCACATCCCTGGGGCACTCGGAACATTCCGAGCATGGCCAGGCCGTTCCCGAGGGGTCATAAGAGCTTAGCAGGACTATTTTCTTTCACATTTTGACAAATCATGAAGTTTGAGGTGCCGCACGATTGATTTGACCAACGTTGCGGAAATGGCCAATTTGGCCACTCTCCTGGGGTCATCCGGAATATTTCGGGTGTGGCCAGAACCACTCTAAGGGGCCATGGGAGCCTAAAAGGACTATTATCCTTCATGTTTCGACAAATCATGAAGTTTGAGGTGTCACACGACTGATTTTGACTATGTTTGAGAAATGACCACTTCCCTGAGGGCATCCGGAACATTCCGGGTATGGCCAGGCCAAGTGGCCATAAGGGCCTAGAAGGGCTATTTTCCTTTAGGTTTTAACAAATCATGAAGTTAGAGGTGTCGCACGGTTGATTTCGATAACATTGTGGAAATGGCCACTTTTGTCACATCCCAGGGGGCACTCGGAACATTCCGGGCATGGCCAGGCCGTTCCCGAGGGATCTTAGGAGCATGGAAATACTGTTTTCCTTCATGTTTCGAGAAATCATGAAGTTCGAGGTGCCGCATGATTGATTCTGACAATGTTGCTAGAATAGCCACTTTGAACACATCCCTGGGGGCACCCGGGACATATCCGGTTCATGAAACTGCTTGATTGTGTCATTTCAAGTCATTGGTTCCTTGCAGTTATAAAGTTTCTGTATTCCTGGCGTATAATATGTGCAAAATTCCAAAATTACTGTAGATTCAGAGTAAAATGCATTCATGTGTCATTTTCCGGCCGGTCATGACCCCAACGGAATCTGCAATAACTCCGGAACGGATGGGTGAACCGGTTCCGTATGGTAGTCCTTGACAATTTGGACAAACCTGGAGCGAATGCAATTGACTTCAAAAAAAGCGGTTCGGAAATGCCTTTTTCATAGCTGATTCAAGATTCGAAAATCATCCGAAATAGACGTTGGGTACGCGAAGGTTAAATGCATTTTACCAGATCTCCCCAACGTTCAAGCCGTATCATACTGTACGGGAACTGCCACAAGCGGACGCGGATGCACTCGCTATGCAGTATTTTTGTTCGTCGTTTTTCGGATAATAAATATGCGCCGGTGGAAAGCGATTATCAATCACCAATGGGTCTGCTGGTGTCCATCCGTCCGTGCCATTGTCCTCCTCCTCCTTCTCCTCCACCAGCGCAACAACAAAGAGAAATAGTTTAGGACACTATTGGCAGGTACCTACCGTTACCGACATAGGTATTCTCCAACGATGAAACCCATCAACATCATTTATCCTGTACGTTACTATAGCTGTCTGCCCGTGTGGAGCTGTCTATTTAAAACTAAAGGCTTCTAGCAAAACGTGCATAGTCGGACAGGGACGCAGCCAGTGGGCAATTGATCGATTGTTGAAATTTGTTTGAATGCTTGATTAGGGCTGTGTCGGAATCGGCGCAGTGTTCAAATCCCACGGCGAGAAAAACGGCTCGTTTACTGTGAACTGGGTGCATTAGTTCTGTCAGTTTGCTGAAATAAGTGAGCTTCGCGTATGCTCTTGAATATGTAGCAATCTACAATGCAACATTATCTGCTTGATCGACTGTAGAAAGTAGACGTTGGAAGAAATTCCGGGAGAAAAACCAAGTGAAGTTCCGTGAGGTTTACTGAGAAGGAATGCCATATAAAACGCCTCAAGGAATTCCGGAAAGAATTCCTGAAGGAAATTGAGGAATGCATACTTCAATGAATCCTTGGAGGAATCATAGTAATTTTCTTTCAGGAATCCCTGCAGAAATTCCAGTAGAAATCCCTGCAAGAGTCATACAGAAATCTCAAGACACGCCGGTACGTAATTACGTGTACTTGACTCGACTCCAGTCGACTTGAGTTTAGATCCTAAAGTCTACGGGTGTAACGATAACTTCTTTCAGTATACAAAGCTACGATTTGTAATCTATCATGTCCAGTAAGTCTACTATCACAAGTGTAGACCTGAAGCTACCCGAGCAAAGGCGAATAACAAAATGATAACAAGTTCCAGGTAACAGGTTATCATTCTTTTGATAATTGAATTTGTTATCATTTAGGTTGAATTAAGAGCCAACAAAAATGATAACTTAAATTTACTCCAGAAATACCAAAATATTAAGATGTTAAGTTATTATTGAGTTAAAGTTGATATCTATATTGTGTTACACAATATTTTATTCAATATCACATTAAGTTATCAACATGAAAAAATACAGCTGATTGATAACAGGTTTTATTATCATTTACATAGTTATCCTTCAGAGCTATTTTACCATCCAAAATAGTAAAAATCTACCTTACCGACATAGTCAGCAGTTAAAAAAAAAAATCTTATTTTATCTATATATATAAAAATGCAGTGGCATACGTGGGACCGCGCATAACTTGCGAACGGAAGGTCCAATTTTGGTCGTCTTAGTTTTGTTCTGTTTGTTTTCACCCAAGGAAGGTTTATGAGCCAAAAAACTTTGAAAATTTGAGAGTTTTTGAAAATCGATCTTCCATACATTTTGACCGGGGACTTGGTCTTGGCTAGAAACTTGAAACGTCAAAAACGCAGTAGGCAAGACAAAGTTTGCCGGGCTCAGCTAGTAATTCATATTTTCAACTATTGCGCCCAGTGGGACTCGAACCCTGATCGAGTGATTACCGGTCGCAGCCGCTACACCTATACCAACGGGACTTAATGACAGGGAGAGTGGTTGAAGGCTACGCTTTCGTACTGCAGTCGCATTGAAGATGGAAAGCGGAATCTTTTTTTAGATTCGAAGTTCAGAAAACCCTCAGTTTCGGGAAAGCTTCGAAATGTGCGTTTGGAAATTGATAACATATTTTGTTATCATCTATTTTTTTTTTGTTATCGCGATAGACCAAAATTATTTATTACTAAATTTATTATCATCTGATTATCATTAATTGGAAAATATGATAACAAAAAAAAACAAAATGATAACACCGATAACAAAGTTTATTATCAAAGTGATATCACTTAGCTATCCGCCTTTGCTCGGGTATGGTCTCCGGAATAATGTTGTTGATCTGGAATATCTCATAACTATCTTGAAATGACTCATGATATGCCAGGGGGATTACAGATTACAGTTCAAAGTATATTGTGAGAATAACTACTGTTACTATCAAGAGCTGAACTTCAGGATAGTTTGGACGACTTTCAATGTCCCATAGGTTTTCTAACAAACAAGTAGACTTCAGATTGGTCCAGTAATCACGGACAAATATGCAACGTTACTCAGAATAGCTGATACGGCTGTTGTTACGAGTGTAGACCTGTAGTCCTGAACTCTAAGGTAGTTTGGCTGATCTGGAATATCCCCGTAGTGTCTCTAAATGGCATTTAAGATTTCAAGAGCTTCACGGATCCCAGCAGATTATGCCATTTTATTATTCATGGCGAAAACACATAAAGTTATTCTTGTAGATTTAGAGGGTTTCATTATACACTAAGGTTTTTTTTACACGGGTAGTTTTTCTGCTTGAACTCGGTCAATTTTGAACCTACCTATCTGATTTTCCATACACATGTAGTACTAACCGTGTCTACCTGTGTACAAATTTTCATGTGAACTGGCTCAAAATTGACCGAGTTAAATCAGTTCATCGTTTTCACGGAAACTTGGCTTAGACCAGACATCGCCAACTCTGAGCTCTCATCGGAATTTTCTATTTTTCGTTGTGATCGAAGCGAGCTTTCAAGCCAGTTCCTCAGAGGAGGAGGAGTGCTTATCGCAGTTAGAAATCACTTGCAGTGCGAAAATGTTTCGTGGTCTGGATATGAGCAAATCGAACAAGTCGGTGTACGAATTAGGCTACATGACTGTTGGCTTTACGTCGTAGCTGTTTACATTCCACCGAGATCAACCCCTGATTTATACGCCGCCCATTCATTAACGGTTCAGCAGATTGCTGACAACATGTCTGGTCAGGATATCATGATGTCGCTAGGATACTACAATCTCCCTAATCTCAGTTGGCAGCTGGACGAACAAGAAATCACACTTGTTCAGTGAAGAGAATTGTCAGACAAAAGAGGCACAAAACAAGCAACAAAGAAGACGCGGCGATTACTCTTTATCCCAACTGGTAACAGATAATGACATGATCTCGAAAATTTTTGTTGCAGACAAAACGGAGCCTGAATTTGTTGCGTACTTTTCAACTTGTGAATAATCAATTATTACCAACCCAAAATCGAAACTTTTTGATGATACATCTTCAGCAGCGTTGCAGTGGTTACCGATTCGAAGTTACCGCTCGCAAATCACAATGCAAGCCTTAAAAATCTCTAAACTCGTGATGCACGATCTTTGTCCTATTCTGTTCAAGTTGGGACAAACGTATGTCGCATTGGGTAGAATGTCGCAACAAATTCAGGTTGCGACATTGTCGTTATTGTTGCGTGATGCTTGAATTTTGATTCACTGCACTTGTTGAATCGGTATTAGCTACAGGCCTGCAGCAAATCAACAACGTAGTCAACGTAGACGGTCACCTTCTGGACTTAGCGTTCGTTAATCAACCGGATCATTTCGAGCTCATCGAGTCGTCAGTTCCATTAATGAAGGTCGACAATTATCACAAGCCGCTCGTTGTGCTTTTCAGTGCTATGAGTGATATGCCAGCAGTAATCGACGAAACAGCATCTGCCAGCTTCAACTTCCACCGCTGTGACTTTGCTATGCTGGACGCTTCTTTATCCTTTGTCACATGGGAGGTAAATATTGATAGTTCAATTGATGAAGCGCTAACGTCTTTCTACGACAAGCTTCACGAGATCCTTGACAATTTCGTTCCACGCACACGACAATCATTTTACAGCAAACCGTGGTGGATTCCTGAGCTGCGTAATCTCCGCAACATTCTACGGAAGGCACGTACGCGCTACTTTACCTCAAAATCTGCCGATGACAGAAGCTTCCTCCGTGACTTGGAGGGCAGGTACAGTTCTCTTCTGCAATTCTCGTACAATAGTTATTTGGCAAAGATACAATCCCGCGTGAAGCAGGATCCCTTTTCCTTCTGGAGCTTCATTAAGCGGCAGCGATCCAATAATCGCATACCTACGAATGTGGAATACAAAGGATGCAAAGCCTATACTAGCGCAGAGGCAGCCGACCTTTTCGCAACATTTTTTGAATCTGTGTTCTCCCGTGTATCGCCCGTATCACGTCATGACAGATTTGCGAACCTACCGTCTTCCAGCTATGCGGCTATCTGTTGAAGAAGTTATCAGCGCTCTCGAAGATCTTGACGTCAAAAAAGGACCAGGCGCTGACGGTCTTCCTCCTTTATTGTTTAGGAACTGCGCTAGTACGCTTGCGGTCCCAATTACGGACATTTTCAACCGCTCGCTTTCCCAAATGAAGTTCCCGTCCGCATTGAAAAACGGTGTTATAGTGCCAATCCACAAATCAGGAAGTTCCAATCGTATCGAGAATTATCGTGGGGTCACACTATTATGCTGCTTGAGTAAAGTCCTCGAAAAACTGGTCCACAACGTGCTATTCACTGCCGCCTTGCCACTCGTGTCCGATTGCCAGCATGGATTTGTACGGAACCGGTCGACCACCACAAACTTGATGTGTTATGTCACTCAACTGTCGCGCGAGATGGAGTCCTATCGTCAAGTCGATTCGATCTACAGTACTGGCAAGAAAAAAGTACACACTTCAAAACTATATAATAAATTGTTTTTTTGTATAACCAAGACATTGTACGACGCAAAAGTTAATTTGAAGAACTTTCCCTACAATCCGTATGTATTTAAATGAATGTTTAAGTTCACGCTTAGCCAACTGCATTTACCTGTAATGGATATAAGAAGAAAATGTCATGCAATGCTGGTTGGCAAAAATAAAGTACACATCTTGTTGACGTTTTTTTTATTCACTACAGACAACGCCAAATCGATAAACCTATCACGTATACTCCTTCCACGAAAAATAAACATCGCATGTGTCAAACGTTCGTAATCGTTCTTGAGTCGTATATATAAGTGTTCACGAGCCGCGCTATCAAAGAAAGCTTGTCCCTGAATATTTCCGCAAGAACTGTTCGTCTACGATTGGAAGAAGCAGGGCTCAAGAACAAGTTTGCCGTATGCCGTCCTCTCATCAGTAAGCGCAACAGGGTCAATAGTCTAGAATTTGCTAAAAAGTATGCCGATAAGCCAACTTCCTTTTGGAAAAGTGTTCTTTGGACAGACGAAAGCAAGTTCGAGCTGTTCGGAAGCAAACAACGCCAAAGAGTATGGATTAAACCAGGTGAGGAACTTATGGACAAAAATGTACGCAAAACTGTAAAACTCGGAGGAGGCAGCATCATGGTGTGGGGATGCTATGCGTGATCAAGAGTTGGAGAATTGGTTCCAATTGACGGAAAAATGACTGCAGACAAATACATCGACATTCTGTCTGAAAATCTGGAGGTATCTCTGGTGAAGGTTGGGCTCGAAAATGACTTTGTCTTCCAACAAGATAACGACCCCAAACATACGGCTCGTAAAACTCAAACATTTTTCCGTGGATCGCGCATCAAACTGTTGGATTGGCCACCCCAGTCACCGGACTTGAATCCGATCGAGAATTTGTGGTCGATATTGGATTCCAAGATGGACAAAACCAATGTTACCAACAAAAACCTGCTCTTTGAAGCTTTACAGGATACCTGAGAATCATTCAACGAACGTCACCTGCAAAACTTCGTCAAAAGTATGCCACGTCGCCTGGAAGCCGTTATTAGTGCCAAAGCTGGTTATACCAAGTACTGAGCTTAAGTCACATCTGATTTTAAGGTGAAGAATATTTCATGCTTTTTAATGTGTACTTATTTCTTGCCAAGCTAAAATAAAGAAATAAACGAACTTTGAGCTGCTCCGAAAAAATAAATGTCTCTGCATATTATTAGGTCCATATTTTAGGTTCTGCTAATGCATGTCTCTACTTCGTCCATAGTTACTTTTGTTTAAACTTTAAAAACTGAAGTAAAAATTTTCGAACAGAATGTAACATTTGAGTGTGTACTTTTTTCTTGCCAGTACTGTACATCGATTTTGCAAAGGCTTTCGACATGGTTCCCCATTGCTTAATCGTGGAAAAGATGACCTACCTTGAATTTCCCGACTGGGTGACTAAATGGCTGTTTTCTTATCTATCTGATCGTTCAGCATGCGTTTCTGTCAATTCAGTGCGCTCCTGCAAATTTGGTATCCCCTCTGGAGTGCCTCAAGGCAGCGTTTTAGGTCCTTTATTGTTTATTATTTTTGTGAATGACCTGTACCAGGTGATTTCATCGGGTAAGTTGTCTTTTGCCGATGACCTGAAACTGTTCCGTGTTATCACGTCACAGCTAGACTGTGTGGCAATGCAGGCAGATTTAGACGCGCTACTTGTGTGGTGCGGTGACAACGGAATGCTGATCAATGAAAGCAAATGTAAAGTTATATCCTTCACTCGCCGCCACGCTTCGGTTACTAATCAGTATTCCATCGGATCGAGTAGTGCGTGTTCATTCCATAAACGACCTCGGAATGTTCATTGATTCAAAAGTCAGGTTCAACGAGCACATCTCAATAGTCACTGCTAAAGCATGGTCAGCGTTAGGCTTCATTCGTCGACATGCATCGGAGTTCACTGATGTCTACGCACTTAAAACTTTGTTCTGCGCATTGGTTCGAAGTATTCTGGAGTACACGGCTCCTGTCTGGACACCGTATCATGCGACGCAAATGTTAAGGATTGAGCGTGTACAACGTAAATTTTTGCGGTTCGCATTACGACATCTTCCATGGACAGATCCAGCTAGCCTCCCAAGTTATCCGGAGCGTTGTCAGCTCATAAATTTGGAAACGTTAGCGGCACGAAGAGTGAAGCTTCAGCGGCTATTTGTCTTCGACCTCTTCAGTGGAAATATTGATTGTCCAGCTCTTCTTGGTGAAATTCCGTTGAACGTCCCACCACGACGATTCCGTAGCTCATCTCTTTTGACTATTCCTCTGCATAGGACAAATTATGGTCAAAATAGTCCTTTTTGTGCGTGCTTAAGTGCTTTTAATGTGGTTAGTGTTAACTTTGATTTCAACATGTCAAAATTAGAATTTAAGAATAGTATTAGGAATATAGGATAATCAAACAATCTGTGCGTCCATGACGAAGGTAGTGAGTGATCAAATAAATAAATAAATAAAGCAGAAAAACTACCCGTGTAAAAAAAGACCTTAGTGTAGAACAATTTGGACGATCCTGAATGTCTCAAAGGTTTGCAATAAGCTAGTAGACTTCAGACTACTCCAATAACTGCGGCAGTATAACAGATATGGCTCTTGGCTATATTTCATGGTGTTCAGGTGTTCTAGGTTGTCAATGAAACCCCAAATACAAATATGCTCATTTTTCCATAATAGAGGATTCAATTTGCAGCAACTTTGCCGAAGGTAGAATAAAATAAATCGTCATAAATTAAGACTGAGATAACCGTTTCTACGCGATAACATCCAGTTCCAGTCGAAAAATCCCAAATCATTTGCGAAGACAATATTCTGTTTTATCGAATGGGTGAATTTATACAGCCGTTTCTATGTTGGGGTCAAATATGACCCCTCTGGCTCCAAAGGGTTAATGAGTTTATGAGTCGTTGTGTTTGAGTACTGGCGCTCTCGCGCTTGGAAACCGCTTCGAGAATAAATGCTGTAAGAACAAAAATGCCTGCGCTTGTGATGCACACGAAAAATGTCAAATGTAGAGCCAGTAACCGTTTTTTCTCAGTTTTTTTTTTCTCGTCTCTGGCTACAACAAACTAGGGATCGCAGTACCGACCACTTTTGGCGAGTACCGGTATTTCGGTACTAGAGCATCCAGTAGTACCTGTAAAATACCGGTAAAATACCGGTACTGGCAGATATTCGCTAAACTCCCAAAGCCCCAAAGGTAATGAAGCAAAGGTAATAATCAGTTCTTGCACATTCACCTTTGGCCTTTGGCCGCACAGCACTAAAACATAGAATCATTGAGCCAACAAACATGCTCTTGTCCATACTGCCAGTACCGGATCGTTTACGCTTCTGTTTCAATATCATGGCAATTGAACAGCAAGATGAAATAGTATAACTATTTTTTGTATTACGACATTTAGTCTACATTTTTTGCCTTTCTCGTACACTAAGTGTACTGGAAAGGCTATATGTTCACTCCAAAAATGACTTTTTGATAGAAGGCCCGGAGGGTCAAATCACATATACCAATCGACTCAGCTCGATGAATTCAGGAGATGTCTGTGTGTGTGTATGTGTGTGCGTGTGTGTGTGTGTGTGTCTGTATGTGTGTGTACAAAAAAAAACACATCACTTTTTGGCAGTTAACCTCATCCGATTTCAATGACCGACGGTTCATTCGACGCGGAATCTGGTCCCATTGTTTCCTATTGAAAATGGTTCGGATCGGTTCAGCCGTTCCGGAGATATGGCCATTTAGGTGTTCCGGAACGGTACCCCAAGAAGGGACCAGATATGAAAATGCATCAAACCTATGCATGCGACACATCAAACCACGGCATTTTCGATAACCTGATGAGCGGTAAGCAGAAAAATAGTCTAAGACCATATCTGAACCGGTAGTGTTCCGGAACCGGTTCCGGGTGTCCCGCCGGAAGTGGCAAATATCAAAGTGAACCAAACCCATGCATGAGACACATCAAACAACGGCATTTTCGATAACCTGATGAGCGGTAAGCAGGAAAATAGTCTCAGACCATATCTGAACCGGTAGTGTTCCCGAACCGGTTCTGGGCGTCCCACTGGAAGTGGCCAAATATACAATTGTACCAAACCCATGCAAGCGACACATCAAACCACGGCATTTTAGATGACCTGATGGACAATGAGCAGGAAAATCATCTCAGACCATATCTGAACCGGTAGTGTTTCGGAACAAGTCCACGGAATTTTCGATGACCTGATGGATGATGAGCAGGAAAACCATCTCAGACCATATCTGAACCAGTAGTGTTCCGGAACCCGTTCCGTGGTTCCCGCCGAAGTGGTTAAATCTGAAAGAGAAACAAACCCGTACATGCGTCACATCAAATAGCGGCTTTTTAGATTACCTAATGAACGGCCAGCAAGTGTTTCGGAATCGGTTTTGAGTGGCTGGAAGAGGCCAAATGTAAAAGTAAACCAAATCCAGGCATGTGACACATCAAATCGTGGCTTTTGCGATAACCTGATGAACAGTTAGCTAGAATAGTAGTTTACGTAACAAGGTGCAGAATGAAGATATTTACACCACGAGTCGTACACTTATCCAACGAGGCTTGCCGAGTTGGATAATGGGGCACGTTCGATGTAGTACTAGATTTGTAGCAATGAGCTGAATTTAAGTATGGTGAGAAGGTCAATTCTCCGTTTCTGCAATGAAATGGTGCAAAAAGCGTGGGTATTATGATTCCTTGCCTAATTTGATGCTGTTTGAGCAAAACTTTGGATAACTATGTTGTTTATGTTGCGAGAAATGGAGAAAACAACAACATTGTTGCCCAAAGTTTTGCTCAAACAGCATCAAATTAGGCAAGGAATCATAATACCCACGCTTTTTGCACCATTTCATTGCAGAAACGGAGAATTGGCCTTCTCACCATACTAAAATTCAGCTCATTACTACAAATCTAGTACTTCACCGATCTGTCCTATTACGGCGAGTGCTGTAAAAATCGAGTTCTGCACCGAGTTGCGTACAACATTTTTTTCAATTTCATAAACTATCACTTGGGGATAGTTTTTGACAAAACTTTTTCATCAAACTGCACGCTGACGCTCATAGGCATGTATAAGAAAGTCTGATCATAGCAGGTTATACTGTGCAGTTATCACAATTTTTCAAAGTTGTGTCCAGAAATATTCAAGAAGTTGATCAAAACTGAAAACAGTGCTGTAATGGTTCATTACGCAACGCAAATCAGTGCTGTAATGAATCATTACAGCACTGCTAATTTGGTGTGGGAAAGTAGGCCTTTTCCTGTCAGATTTGCGTGAGGTAAAACAGCCTATTACGATGAGAAATTGCAGAAAATAGCCTTACGTCACACTAACGACAGCTGGTAGTGTTCCGGAATTGGTTCCGAGAGTCCCGTCGAAATTGTCAAACCCTGTACCTGATACCTTCAATTTGCAGCGTTTTTGGTTAACCGATGAGCAGTTTACAAGACAATAATGTTAGACCATATTTGGTTCAGCCGGTAGTTACCCGGAATCAGATCCGGGTAGTAAAATGTAAAATTTAACCAAACCCATGGATGCGGTACATCAAATCACGACCAGTCTTGTAAACATTCGACACTTTTTACTGCCTTCATTTCGTTGCCGCAGTCGGGTGTCAGTCGGCTTTGCTACATTTGTGCGCTATCGTTACCTCTTACCTACACACAACACGAGCAGTAGAACGAAGATCAATAAACATAAGAAAGGGTCAAATCAATGTCATCTGACACGAAGACATGTGTCTAATTCTAGCTTTACGCATAGATTTTCAGCCAATTCCGATTATGAATGTTAATATTAGTTTATTATTGCATGTTGCATTGAATACGACACACAGATGGGCAACATAGCTCTTATTATGGAAGAAGATAGGAATAACAAAAGCCGAACCGTCTCCCGAAGCCGCTATCGTGGTGAAGTGCATTCGTTTGGCATTTTTGTTTCGAACAGTAGTTTGATTGCTTGTGTTGCGAATGTCGGAGACAAAGGAGGCCGAATATCGACGAAAAGGTTCAAATGACTGTGATCTCTAACAAGACTGATCACGACTTATCAACAACCAGATGGAAAAAATAGCGTCAGACCACATTAGATTCCCGGTAGTGTTGCGGGTTCAGCTGTGGCTTCGAAAGTGGTTAGAAGTAAAAGTGAAGCAAACCCATTCATGCGATATATCAAATTGCGGTAATTAGGTAAAGGTGAATAAATAGCAATAAAATATTCTCAGACCATAATTGGGACAACCGGTAGTATCATGGTCCATGACTCATGGAATCAGATCCGGCTTTCCCAGCGGAAATAACCAAATATAAAAATGAACCAAACCCATACATACGACACATCAGATCGCAGATTTTTTGATAATCTAATAAATGGTTAGCAAGGAATAGCCTTAGATCACATTAGAGACTAGCTGTTGTGTAGCAGAACCAACGTTCATGTGAAAAATTAAATCGTGGCTTTCTTTAATGGCCTGATAAACATTAGGTATAAACAACAGTGACGAATAGGTCTAAGTTCTCATATATGAGAACAAAATATAGACAAAACTAAAGCGATCTCATCAAATCGTACCATTTCAGATTCCTAAGGTGTAAATTTATAGCAGGATGGGTCAACGTTGAATGGAAAAATAAGAATTTGATCGCGTCAACAGAAGATGGTGGCTGTTTTAAGGAATTTTGAGCTCTAAAACTATGTAAAATACTTAAGTGTATTTGGTATGGGAAATATGTTCGGAGTCCACCAGAGTATCCAAGATAGCGGTCCAAAGTCCAAGATAATGGCCCAGTATTCAAGTTAGTGCTTATTTTATAGGATTTTTAATTCTTGCATTATGGGCATATTTTGTATGAAAATATGTCCAGAATTCAAAATTTGTAATCAGAAAACCCAAGCTGTGCGCTGTTTCACAAGGTCTGCAATATGACTATAGTTTGAACGGGGAAGAATGCCGGTCTTCGCCCAAAACTGGTGACCAGAAAATCATAAACGATATGCCAAAATTCAATACGGCGACTATTTTATGTAATTTTAGGTGCAGAGTCCAAAAATGAATATCAGAACATTCAAGATGGTGTCTCAATGTTCAAGATGGCGGGTAGTTTAGTTGGGGTAGATATCCGGAGTCATAAAATGATGACAGGAAAATCTAAAATGACGTTTCAAAATTTTGCGGCTTCATGACACATGTTTGGTTTGAGTTTTGGATCGTTGTCTTATATTTTCTGAATATTGGATGTTATGCTAATATAAAATGTATCCATATTGAGTAGATTTAGCAAGCAGTTTTCATTTTGTATTTATGTCAATGTCATCAACATGTCGCTCGAGTTTTGTTGAAAGGATATTTTAAAGCACGAGAAAGGCACCATCACCGCTAGGTGGATTAATTAGGGTTTTTTTCTAATAGAACCTTGCCATGTCCCCTCAACCTAAATGGAAGGATCTACTGTGCTTCAAAACCTGAAACATGAGCAAGTGTAAAATTAGCATGTAAGTTAGAATACACATTAATTGAAAAAATAAACATGAGATTTCAAATGTTCAACAGAACAGATATATACATTTACTGTCCATTCCAAATTTCCAATGTTCAGTTAATTTGTTACCGATATCTTAAGTTCAGGTTCGATTTCCGTTCTGGTCGGGAAAACTTTCTCGACTTCCTGGGCATAGAGTATAATTGTACTTGCCTCATAATATACAAATTCATGCAGTGGTAGGCAAAGAAATCCCATTAATTAAAAACTGTTGAAGTGCTCAAAGAACACTAAGTTGAAGCGAGGCAGGCCCAGTCCCAGTGCGGACGTAGAGCTATAAAAAAGAAGAAGAAGAATATTAAATTCAGTACACTAAAACCTCTTTAATGCATGTTTGTTATGCACTTTTAATTTGTGCACCTTTTTTATGCCCTGCATAATAAGGGGGAAAGCTACTCAGAACCAATTTTTTTTTTTATTCCTTGTTGGGTATATAAGTCACTGCGACCTGTTTTTAGATCTATTGTGACATATGCCCCAGTTTAGTTTAGCTATGTCAAGTTGACGTATCACCATTGGAGTTAGCAATAATCAAACCTTGACTGTAAGCATGATCCCAACACGGTGCCACAGTTCGGATGAACTGTACTACCGCATTGGCGTTTGTTCTCCAGACATCAAGGGGTTCTATCAGCCCCATGTCGAAGAACCTAATTCTTTTAGCTGCAATTGCCGGGCAACGGCACAACAAATGCTCCGAGTCTTCTGTATCTATGCCGCAAAAGCGACATACATCATCTTGAAGTTTTCCAATTAGCTTCAAATGATACCGGCTCGGACAATGACCTGTTAGAAGGCCAGTAAAAGAACTAAGATCTTTTTTAGAAAGTTCTAGAATTTTACGAGTACTTGAAACGTCCGGCTTTATGAAACGTTTCGACTGCCTCGCAATAGTGGTGTTTTCCCAGTTGGATTTTATTTTCTCATGTTCCCATGCTTTAAACTCCATTCTTAGAAAACAACCAGACACACCACAAAATGGTTCAGGCCCTATGAATTGATGAGACGATCCAAGTCTTGCTAACATATTGGCTTGTTCATTTCCTTCAATTCCACAGTGCCCTGGAACCCAAAATAGCTTCACCTGATTACGGCAAGCTAACTGTTGAAGTGACTGAATACACTCCCATACAAGTTTAGAAGAGCATGTTGCTGATTTCAAAGCATTTAGAGCTGCTTGGCTATCAGACATCATGCAAATTGTTGAATGTCTGTAGTTTCTGCGTAAGCAAATATTACTGCATTCCAAAATCGCCTGGACTTCAGCTTGAAAAACTGTAGGCCACTTGCCCATAGGAATTGATATGTTAATCCCGGGGCCAGTCACGCCTGCCCCTACTTGATCGTTCAATTTTGAACCATCAGTGTAAAATACGATTGATCCTGGGTGTAGTTCTGGGCCACCATTTGTCCACAGATTTCGCCCTGGATTAATCACTTCAAAAGAGCGTTCAAAATTGTATCTTTTGCTCATCCAATCACTATTATTTACGACGAGAGAGCCGATACTAATTGTTTTCAGTATACTAAGATGCCCTCTCAGGTCATCATCAAAGAGTTGTGTAGTTCTTTTGAGCTTCAATGCACTCTTTGCAGCTTCTGATTGAACAAATTGATGCAGCGGAAGTAGGTGAAGTAAAGTGTCAAGCGCTTTAGACGGTGTACTTCGCATTGCACCAGTAATTGAAAGAGTAGCTAATCTTTGAAGTTTTTCCAGTTTCTTCTGTGCTAATCTTTCATTTGTTTTAGGCCACCAGACCAGTGACGCATAGGTAACTCTGGGTCTCACAATTGCCGAATAAATCCAGTGGATCATTTTCGGTTTCAATCCCCACTTTTTACCAAAAGTCTTTTTACTGATCCATAGAGCACTTGTAGCTTTACCAACTACATGCTTAAGATGTAAATTCCAATTTAGTTTGCTGTCAAGATAAACTCCAAGATACTTGACGGTATTTGAAAGTTCCAAAAGAGTTCCTTTCAGTTTTAAGTTAGTAATTGCTATTTTTCTCCGTCGTGTAAATGGTACGATCGTGGTTTTAGAAGGATTTATGTTCAATCCTTCCTTATCGCACCACGAGGAGACTAAATTTAAGGCAGTTTGCATTCTGTTAGTGATAACATTGTCATATTTACCACGAACTAGTATGACTATGTCATCAGCGAAGCCAATTATTTCGAAGCCCTGTGCTTCCAGTTTTTTTAGAAGATCATCAACTATCAAAGACCACAATAGAGGTGATAGTACGCCTCCTTGTGGGCACCCTTTTACTGCTCTAACGGTAATAAATGAATTGCCAAGATTAGATGATATCTCTCTCTTTGATAACATTTCTCCAATCCAATCAACAATGTATCTATCAAAACCACGTCTTGACATAGCATTCCTCATTGAATCGTAAGATGTGTTATCGAACGCTCCTTCAATATCAAGAAACGTAGCAAGTGAAATCTCCTTTGCTTCAAAGGATCTTTCCAATTTTGTAACCAGCTTATGAAGTGGTGTTACCGAAGATTTGCCCTCTTGATATGCAAATTGATTTTGGCTCAATGGGCTTTTTGTTAAATATGACGATTTGATATACTCGCCTAGTATTTTTTCCATTATTTTCAACATAATGGACGATAAACTTATGGGTCTGAAGGATTTTGGTGATGATTTATCCTTCTTATTTGCCTTTGGGATAAAAGTGACTCGCACTTCTCTCCAAGCTGTAGGGATATGGCTTAGTGATAAGCTTAATCGGAACAACTTGGTTAAAATAGGTGTTAAGATTTCTTTACCCTTCTGGAGTAGTACAGGAAAAATTCCATCCCTACCCGGCGCTTTGAAGGGTTCAAAGGAATCAATTGCCCATTTAACCTTTTGTTCAGTAATAATTTGATCGCCCAGAATGCATGCATCACTCCTGGTGCCTTCTAACACAGTTGATTCATCATCTTCATGAATATATCTCCTGGTTTCATTGGCCTCAGTTTGCGATACAGATGTATTCTGGTCTTCAGTGAAAGCAACAATGGAACACGGAAAGTGTGTTTTCATCATTGTTTGTAAGATTTCTTCGGAGCTCTTTGTAAAAGAACCATATTCTTTTTTTAGAGTTCCAAGACCTATAGAATGATCTTTAGCGAGGACTTTTTGCAATCTAGCAACAATCGGAGTACTTTCAATGTTTTCACATGTGTGCCTCCAATTTATCCTCTTCGATCTTCGAATTTCTCTGTTATAAATTGTGAGGGACTCTTTGTATTGTTCCCACTGTTGTGTTCTTTTAGCCCGGTTAAATAACTTCTGGGTTTTCTGTCGCAGTTTTTGCAAGTTACTATTCCACCAAGGAACATCTCTATTTGAAGAGCGTTTCTTTGGTGCACAACTGTCATGAAAAGCCTGTTTAATTATGCTCGAAAGTGTCGAAGCGCTTTCTTCAAGCCCATGACGAGAATTTTGAATGGCATTTAAGTTATCCATTCCCGATAAAAGTTTTGAGGTGTAGATCTCCCAGTTAGTCTTCCTGGGATTTCTAGTAGTTTCTATGAGTTTACAGCCAGCCTCATATTCAAACAGTATATGCTTGTGATCAGATAAAGAAATTTCCTCTGACACATGCCAATTTTGGATTTTTTCCGAGAGTGTAGGGCTACACAATGTCAAATCCAAAACTTCCTGCCTAATAGCATTTGTAAAGGTAGGTTTATCGCCTCTGTTACATAAATCGATTTCATTTCTTAAAATGAAATCTAAGAGGTGTTCTCCCCTACTATTAATGTCTGTGCTAGCCCATATCGTATGATGAGCATTTGCATCACAACCAATGATGAAAGCTTTATTTAGCTTTCTGCAATAAGAGACAAAAGCTGCTACTTCTGGTGGGGGTACATCATCCACATCTCCCGGAAAGTATGCCGAAGCTGCACAAATTTCCGTTTTCCCGTGGATTGTTGGTACTTCCATCATAATTGCAACAATGTCACGATTAATAAATTGTGTAATTGGAACTGCATTCACAGTCCCATTCACTAAAATTGCAGATCTTGGTGGTAACTGCCCTACTTTATATATTAATTTGGAGGAATCTGTATGGATTCCCATTATCCTACAATTGTTCGTCCATGGTTCCTGGATAAAAGCTATATCCAGTTTACTCTCACCAAATCTTTTGCAAAGTACAGCTGTTGCTCCCTTTACGTGATGAAGATTTACTTGGATGAACCGTAAATTTTTAGTTTGCATTTTGATCGTTAGGATCCAATAATTGTTGATTTTTACACGTTAGATCAACAGAACTTGTAGTCTGGCCAAGCATAATAGGGTTCTCTGTCCTCTTAACTCTACTCAATCCTAGGATTTTTACGTACTGATCAATGATCATCACGATATCACTAGTTTCTTGTAGGTTTTTAGAGTTACTTTAGCCCTATGCTTTGGTCTTTTGCTACTATATTAACTTAAAAAGATAATACACGCACACACACAAAAGCACTCGCACACACCCACACACTTGCACTCACGTACACACACACACAATAAAATTAAATAAATAAATAAATAAAAATATTAATAATAAATATATAAAACAAAAAAGTATAGAATAATTAGAATATATTTAATTGAATTGTAGTGTCAAGAAAATAAAAAACCCTAATTAATCCACCTAGCGGTGATGGTGCCTTTCTCGTGCTTTAAAATATCATTTCAACAAAACTCGAGCGACATGTTGATGACATTGACATAAATACAAAATGAAAACTGCTTGCTAAATCTACTGGTCACATTTTATATTAGCATAACATCCAATATTCAGAAAATATAAGACAACGATCCTAAACTCAAACCAAACAAGTGTCATTAAGCCGCAAAATTTTGAAACGTCATTTTAGATTTTCCGGTCATCATTTTATGGCTCCGGATATCTACCCCAACTAAACTAACCGCCATCTTGAACATTGAGACACCATCTTGGATGTTCTGGTATTCATTTTTGGACTCTGCACCTACAATTACATAAAATAGTCGTCGTATTGAATTTTGGCATGTCGTTTATGACTTTCTGGTTACCAGTTTTGGACAAAGACCGGCATTCTTCCCCATTCAAACTATAGTCATATTGCAGACCTTGTAAAACAGCGCACAGCTTGGGTTTACTGGTTACAAATTTTGAATTCTGGACATATTTGCATACAAAATATGCCCATAATGCAAGAATTAAAAATCCTATAAAATAGGCACTAACTTGAACACTGGGCCATTATCTTGGACTTTGGACCGCTATCTTGGATACTCTGGTGGACTCCGAACATATTTCCCATACCAAATACACTTATTTTACGTAGTTTTAGAGCTCAAAATTCCTTAAAACAGCCACCATCTTCTTTTGACGCGATCAAATTCTTATTTTTCCATTTAACGTTGACCCGCCCTGCTATAAATTTACACCTTAGGAATCTGAAATGGTACGATTTGATTTGCTTTAGTTTTGTCTATATTTTGTTCGCATATATGAGAACTTAGACCTATTCGACCTGCTGTTCATACCTAATGTTTATCAGGCCATTAAACAAAGCCACTATTTATTTTTTCACACGAACGTTGGTTCTGCTACACAACAGCTAGTCTCTAATGTGATCTAAGGCTATTTTCATAAGATTATCAAAAAATCTGCGATCTGATGTGTCGTATGTATGGGTTTGGTTCATTTTTATATTTCGTAATTTCCGGTGGGATAGCCGGATCTGATTCCATAAGTCATGGACCATGACACTACCGGTTGTCCCAATTATGGTCTGAGAATATTTTATTGCTATTTATTCACCTTTACCTAATCACCGCGATTTGATATATCGCATGAATGCTTCACTTTTACTTCTAACCACTTCCGAAGCCACAGCTGAACCCGCAACACTACCGGGAATATAATGTGGTCTGACCCTATTTTTCCATCAGGTTGTCGATAAGTCGTGATCAGTCTTGTTAGAGATCACAGTCATTTGAACCTTTTCGTCGATATTCGGCCTCCTTTGTCTCCGACATTCGCAACACAAGCAATCAAACTACTGTTCGAAACAAAAATGTCAAACGAATGCACTTCACCACGATAGCGGCTTCGGGAGACGGTTCGGCATTTGTTATTCCTGTCTTCTTCCATAATAAGAGCTATGTTGCCCATCTTGTGTCGTATTCAATGCAATATGCAATAATAAACTAATATTAACATTCATAATCGGAATTGGCTGAAAATCTATGCGTAAAGCTAGAATTAGACACATGTCATCGTGTCAGATGACATTGATTTGACCTTCTCTTATGTTTATTGTTCTTCGTTCTACTGCTCGTGTTGTGTGTAGGTAAGAGGTAATGATAGCGCACGAATGTAACAAAGCCGACTGACACCCGACTGCGGCAACGAAATGAAGGTAGTGAAAAGTGCCGAATGTTTACAAGACTGGTCGTGATTTGATGTACCGCATCCATGGGTTTGGTTAAATTTTACATTTTACTACCCGGATCTGATTCCGGGTAACTACCGGCTGAACCAAATATGGCCTAACATTATTGTCTTGTCAACTGCTCATCGGTTAACCAAAAACGCTGCAAATTGAAGGTGTCACATGCAGGGTTTGACAATTTCGATGGGACTCTCAGAACCAAATCCCAGAACCAAACTACCAGTTGTCTTTAGCGAGACGTAAGGCTATTTTCTAGCTAACTGTTCATCAGGTTATCGCAAAAGCCACGATTTGATGTGTCACATGCCTGGCTTTGGTTTAATTTTACATTTGGCCTCTTCCGGTCACTCAAAACCGATTCCGAAACACTTGCTGGCCGTTCATTAGGTAATCTAAAAAGCCGCTATTTGATGTGACGCATGTACGGATTTGTTTCTCTTTCAGATTTAACCACTTCGGCGGGAACCCCGGAACGGGTTCCGGAACACTACTGGTTCAGATATGATCTGAGATGGTTTTCCTGCTCATTGTCCATCAGGTCATCGAAAATGCCGTGGTTTGATGTGTCGCATGTATGGGTTTGGTTCAATAGTATATTTGGCCACTTCCAGCGGGACGCCTAGAACCGGTTCCGGAACACTACCGGTTCATATATGGTCTGAGATAATTTTCCTGCTCATTATCCATCAGGTCATCGAAAATGCCGTGGTTTGGTGTGCCGCATGCATGGGTTTGGTTCAATTGTATATTTGGCCACTTCCAGCGGGACGCCCAGAACCGGTTCGGGATCACTACCGGTTCAGATATGGTCTGAGACTATTTTCCTTCTTACCGCTTATCAGGTTATCGAAAATGCCGTGGTTTGATGTGTCTCATGCATGGGTTTGGTTCACTTTGATATTTGCCACTTCCGGCGGGACACCCGGAACCGGTTCCGGGACACTACCGGTTCAGATATGGTCTGAGACTATTTTTCTACTCACCGCTCATCAGGTTATCGAAAATGCCGTGGTTTGATGTGTCGCATGCATAGGTTTGATGCATTTTGATATCTGGTCCCTTCCTGGGGTACCGTTCCGGAACACCTAAATGGCCATAACTCCGGAACGGCTGGACCGATCCGAACCATTTTCAATAGGAAACAATGGGACCAGATTCCGCGTCGAATAAACCGTCGGTCATTAAAATCGGTTGAAGTTTACTGCCAAAAAGTGATGTGAGTTTTTTTGTACACACACACACATACACACACACACATACATACACACATACAGACATCACCTCAATTCGTCGAGCTGAGTTGATTGGTATATAGTATATAGTACTCGACCCTCCGAGCCTCCTATCAAAAAGTCATTTTTGGAGTGAACATATAGCCTTTCCAGTACACTTGGTGTACGAGAAAGGCAAAACGTATACACAATAAAAATAAATAAAAACTTTTAATATCTTTACTTACTGATGTAGGAGCATTTGTCCCCAGTCACCCCTACCTTAGTAATTGTGCACTACCTTTACGGTGTTGAAAACGCCAGCAATATTGTGAGTGTTTGCATCTCACTTGCCCATAATAGACTCACTTCACAGTTCGCAAGCCAAAACAAAGGAGTATTTGAATGCATCCAAATATAACCGTTTGCAATTAATTTGCGATCCGGTGGTTTTTTGATGCCTAAGTTGCCATATAGGCTGTAGATTGTGGATGTCGGCTATTATTTTCACATACGCATATGCACACACATGCGAACGACACTAGCCATCACCACACATTTGATTTTTAAGCACTTTTTGTTCCCTCTATTTTGGAGGGGAACCGAACTTGCATGCGAGATATCATTCATGCATTTATTGATCTCACACACTGAGATCTATTATTGTTTTCTCCCGGATCACAAATTATCACTAGGAGTTAAAACTAATAAATTTAATTTTTTCACGCAACGTCCACCGTCCTACGTACAAAAATGTAATTCTTGGCACTCGTAAACTACGTGCACTAATCACTCGCGAATTATAAAATCACTTTTCTCTGCTAATTTTATAATTTAATCGAGCCAATACGAACCGCACTTTTGTACTTAGCAGCAGTGCATAAGAATATTTAATAATGACGGGAACTATTGCAACGGCGGCCAAGGGGTGTGCTGACGTCACCATTTGTGTTTACATTCGATTTTTCCAAGCGCTCTTATGGAAGTTCGGAAGTAATTTTGAATTCGTCCGATTTGTGTCAAAGTTTTGTGCAAAATGCCCGTGTGTGCAGTGAATATTTGTAGAATTTCATCGACAGATGCGGAAAACAGAAGTGAAGTAGTAAGTTTTCACTGTTTTCCTAAGGAAAAAACGCGGCGCGCTCGGTGGTTGAAATTTTGTGGGCTCCACAATGACACAGGGAAATCCTTGTACATCTGCTCGCAACATTTCCCCCGCGAGTCCTTTGCGAATAACGCGACCATCCAGAAGATGCTTAATCCCCAAGGCGGCGCACGAAATTTATTGATAAAGAACGGTGAGTAGCTATTTTGATTGTCAGCAACATTCATTAGGTATTTATTTACCTTTTTTCATTTTAGTGGATCCTTCCATTCGGAAACCCTCTGCCCCAGAAGAAGAATGTACGGCCCGAGCAGCTCAGCAATATCGGAAGCAGCGGAAAGCTGTTGTAGCAGCTCTCCTTGAGGCTCATGAAAACGGTGCAATTGAAGAACGACACCTACTAGAAACACACAATCGAGGCGAAATCGGTGAAAAAACCCTGTGTGACTTCGAATGCAGCATCCAACAACCATTCGCAGTGCAACCAACATCCTTCCAAACGGAAGCGAATTTTGTCGATCCCAACAGAACATTGCTGCCGATGCCGCAGCAGCTATTATCCCACAATGAAAAGGATCTCGTTGGCTATGGCAAGACGTTGTTTCCAGTGTCGCAGGAGCCACACTCTCGGATTGAAGTGGATAGTGGCACGAACATGGATGTCTTGTTCACGGCAATCGAAATCCATCAAACCGTCAACGCTGGGACATTTGCTACCGATAATACGCCGACTGATATTGGCGGGCCATTGAACCATCCTGCACCATTTGATTCCTGCGTTCCATCTGAAGATGCGCCGGCGGATTCCAAAAATGACTCCGGCTGGGCTAGCTTTAAAGCACATTCAAACCTGGAATCAACTCGTATGGAAGGTTTTTCTGCCTTCTCAGAAAATTCTCAGGTGAAATATTTGAAGGATCGGGTGAAACAATTGAAATCAACTGTCCAATCAAAGAATGAGAGGATTCGATCGCTGCGTAAGCGGGTAAGCAATTTGTTTTGTATGCTCAATTAAGGATTTTTCTTCATGGCGTGGAACAAAGTCTGCCTCTCAGCTTGTTCTATGAGCAGTCCCAGAGTTATTAATTGAGAGCTTTTTCTGCTAATGATCGTTTACATGTGTAAATCGTGTGGCAGGCACGAAGATACTCTATTGTTGTAACTGCCATGATCTATTTCTTCATTTTAACTGTACAATATAGAATCAGGTGTATTCTACGCGGCGTGTGAGTAAGGTAAATGTAAGTTAATGACAATTGATTTTTTTATTTAATAGGTAATGAAAAATAATAAACACTTCTTGGCTCTACTCAAAACGATGAAAGAGAAAAATAATCAGATAAAGCAGAATGATAAACAACTGGCTGAAAAAAGTGAAACTATAGACGAACTTCGAAAGGCATGTGCTCAACTAAACGAAATAAGAGAGAAAGACATAACGGATCGAGTCGAGGAAGTACTGAAAGGGGTTTTTACGAGAAACCAAATAGATCTAATTCTCAAAAAGAAGAAAAAGGTTACATGGACGGCCGACGAAATTGCGAAATCATTTTCCTTGAGGTAAGTATACTATACTTTACGCTTTCATAAAACAAATCAGCCCCAAGGGCGTAACTGCTTTTTGAAACAAGAACTTTCTTGAAAGCTGATGTGTTGTACACTGATCGTATTTTATCACTCCCACGCAAACCACCATCACTGTCGCAAAGAAAAGCATTTTTCTGGTCTAGTAGTAGCTAGAGTAGTAGTTGAAGAATGCATGGGAATAATACTATCCACAGCTTTGTATGAAAATGATTTTTCCAAAAGCAATTATACCCTTTTGAAATGTTGATGCCCAATTGTATTTTTCCTTGTATTTTTTAAATGTTTGTTTCCATCGGAAAATGGTAATGTAAACGTTAATTGTAATTAGAAAAACTACATAAAACTTATTCAAAGAATCCTTTCTCTTTTAAAATTATTGGTTTTTTGGTCACCTTGTATTTTTATGTTTTTTTTTCTACAATATTTCACATATTTAATATTATTTTTTATCATACTATTTGTTATTTTATTTATGCTTCTCTTAGTTATTCAATACTGAATTCTGGAACCATTTGGGCACAGGCCCCGAATATTTTGCCTATGTCTAAAAAATATTAAATAAATAAACGAAAAAAAAACTAAACTTATAAATAGTATTATAAATAATAATCCAATCCTGATCGAATCAATAAAAATAGGTAATTCCCTGTATATTATTTATTTTTAGATATCACAGTAAGCCCGGTTATGAACTACTGCGAACCGAATTCAATTATCCTTTACCAACATTACTAACATTGATGATGTGCTGACTTTGCTCAAAATTGCGGGTTCTAAAATGACAGATAAGGAGAAAATGTGTGTTCTTGTATACGATGAAATGTCCGTTCAGTCCACTGCCGAGTACGACAAGAAAAACGATGAAGTAATTGGACCGCACTCAGAAATGCAAGTAGTTATGGCCAGAGGATTGTTTTCTCAATGGAAACAGCCAATTTTCGTTGATTTCGACGTTCAGGTAACTAAGGACCTTTTGGAAAATCTCATAACGCAACTCTTCAAAATTGGTTTCAATGTGATTGCCAATGTACACGACTGTGGAGCGGGTAACTGGGGTGTTTGGCGAGACTGTGGCGTTAATTTTGAAACGAAGCAGACCTCAATGAAGCATCCGTGCACCGGAAAAGACGTTTTCTTCTTTCCTGACGCTCCTTATCAGTACAAACTCTTTCGGAACTGGATGTTGGACCACGGGTTCATGTACAAAGGTATTTTCACACCATGTTTACATGTTCCTATTTATTAATTATGTTTTACACATACCTTTTGCAGGAAAATTGGTAACAAAAAAGTTTTTGGAACTATTAGTCCAAAAGGCATCCACTCTTAAAAGACCGTTCTCCGAAAATGGCGAAGGAAGTTCAGTTGAATTTAATTCGTTATTCAAATTAACTTCAAAGCACTTGACAGTTCAGGGATCTGAACGACAGAATGTACGACTGGCAGCAGAGCTCTTAAGTCACACAACCGCAGTGAACTTAAGAAGACACTTCGGTCAGTACGAAGAAGCACGATTGCTAGCAGAGATCATTGAGATAGTGAACAAGTGGTTCGATGTGATGAACTCCTATTCACTTACTGAGAATGTTCCGTCCAAAAAATGTTATGGCCTAGAGCTTGAGCAGCAGAACCAGATACTCGACAACATGGAAACTTTGATTAAGGAGATTCGAGTGCTTTCAAAACATTGCCTACCAGCAGCATCGGGACTAAAGGTAGTAACACTAATGACAAACTTCTCTAGCTTTTAGTATCATATGGGCGTAATAGAAATGATGGAATAAAATTATTGAATTTAACATGGTTTCGAAAGATTCTGCGGTACAATCTGATAGGGGACGATAAAAAGTTTCTACACCTGTATGATACTAGAGCCAAGGATGGGAACACTCACTTGCAAAGAGTTACACTCACTTGCTATTTTCTTAGAAAAGAAGCGTGCAATCAAAAAACGATGCAAGGATAACTTTTGCCTTGTGGTTTTATCTAAAAGTTTGCCGAATAGAGTAGGGGTCGAACATGCATACCAAAGTCGTAACAGAGCTGTGAAAGAGACTCTCCACGAGGTGAGTGCAATTTACATTCACCTTGTGGAGAGTTGCCTTCGCAGCTCTGTTAGGACTTCGGTATGCGTGTGCGACCCCTACTCTATTCGGCAAACTTTTAGATAAAACTACAAGGCAAGAGTCATCCATACAATGTTTTTGATTGCACGCTTCTGAGCTGAGCAAATAGCAAGTGAGTGTAACTCTTTGCAAGTGAGTGTTTCCATCCCTGACTAGAGCGAACTTTTTTTATGTTTTAGTAATGTAGGACCAAATCCTAGTATATTTTTTTTATCTTTTCCAGCTGTTTCAAAAGGCAATATTGATTTCCATTGAGTCAACAAGACAGCTGTTAACAGAGATTCGCAAATTACCCGGTCTAGAGCAGGGCTTTGTGATGATGTACAAATGCAACCAAGACAGCGCGGAAAATGGATTTGCATTGATTCGCCTTAATGGTGGAACGCACGATCATCCAACCCCACTTCAAGCTCTTGAACGCCTCAGATTGATGATTCTTGGCAAAGGATTGTCAAGACAACTAAAAGTCAACCAAAATACTCAATCCATAATATTTGAAGAGGACTATCTGATCTCCAAGGTATTTCGAAAAGCAAACATTTATCTGGAGAACAATAACGAGGACGACGAACAATCAAGTGACGAGGAAGATTCGTGGGTGTATGAACCAAATATTAGAGAGCTTGAAGAGGCTGATGGCTATGAATATGTTATGGGATACATAGCTAAGACGGAGATGAAGAACCAATCCAATCTGGGGAGCTATACCTATCAGTTGGAACAGGAATGTGAACCGGAAATCAACAAAGAAAACTACGTTCAGGATCTATCCTATGGTGGTTTGGTTCAGCCCAGTGAGGAATGGTTAGAGGTCGGAAATCAGCTGGACTCTTGCTTCAACTGGATACACAACACGGGTCCCGCTGGAGATCAAATTGGCTTTCGAAATAAGAAAAACGTTAACCAAAGGACTTTTCGAAAACTGAAGCAGAAGTTCCCACATCTGCCAGATCATGTGTTGAAAAACTTCTCCAAAAGAAGGGTGTCAATACGTGTACGACATCTGAAAAAGCAACTGCAGGAGAAAAAAATACTGAAAACGAAAAACCGTATGGCGAAAAAGAAGAAAACTACTACTGCCGCAACTCACTCTGCCCTTGTCGACGAGAGAAGCGCTATTGTGAAGAAAAATGCTAGGAAATTAAAACATTTTGTCACATAGGAAACGACTTTCACGCCGATGCTGCATTTCGTCCAAAATTCATGCCTTCAACCAATGAAATAACAAATATAATGCGTTGATATTCTTTAACTTTTGTTTTGATTCTCCACACCATTACAGATGTTTCAAAAAAAGCTCATTTTATGCGTATTTTAATGAAATTCTTTACTTATTACCTAATCACACATAACCCACCAACCCCACCCTTGTCTACAGACCCTAGAGTGTCTTCATAACTGTGAAAGTGCTTATAGAACCCTAAGCTGACAAGCAGGCTTTATCCCGGTGAGGACGTAACGCCAAGAAGAACCTATGAACGATTTGGGTCATGTTTCTTTTCTCCTGAAAGTCTTCAATCAAGATTTAGTGCTAAAGTAACGATGACTTGATCAGAGATGTTATTGACAATTCTGCATTTACAACAATCACAGGAATAATCCATTTGAGTGTAAAATGCACAGCAATTAAAACTGAAAAAATCTCAACTCAAAAATGAGCCGAAAAACTTATTTTACAATTAAAAATCAAACATGTTCTATATGCACACCATACATATCCTTACATCGTTTCAAATAGTGACGTCACCAAGGTCACCACCAGAAATGTTTACTTCCGAAGCAGTCACTAATACCAATGCAATGGCCTTTCATCCCCACCTCTAATATACTCTCATTGAGGTTACAGGTTCGTTTTTGGGTGTTTCCGAAGGTTTCATGTGCATTACATGGGGTCCGAGTGGGTCTTAAGGGAGTTTCGGAGTCATTTCAGGAAGTCTCAGAGCATTTTAGACTGGTTTCAGAGGCGTTACGGACAGTGCTGAAAAATTCATTTCGTCATATCTAAATTCAATCACCTACAGCTCATTTTAGAAGCTGAACCTGAGAATATGATATATGAAAAACTTGTGCGGCTAGACCAGTTCTGCAAGAAAGTCACGGAAAAACCGCTATTTTTCGAATATTGAAAGTAAATGTCACGGACTATCTTTGAAAAATGCCAAATGATATTCACCGTGAATATCATTTGGCATTTTTCAAAAGTAGTCCGTGACATTTACCTTAAATATTCGAAAAATAGCAATTTTTCCGTGACTTTCTTGCAGAACTGGTCTAGCCGCACAAGTTTTCCATATACCATATTCTCAGGTTCAGCTTCTCAAATGAGCTGTAGGTGGTTGAAAACAGATATGACGAAATGAAATTTTCAGCACTGGTTACGGAGGCGTTTTTAAGGGGTTTTGGTTTAGGAGGATTTTTTGAGGCATTTCATTATGTTTCAAACCACTTTCGGCGTGATTCAGAGGCGTTACGGAAGCGTTACGGAGGAGTTTTCAGGGTGTTCGGAGGGAGCTTCTGAGGTGCGTTACATGAGGTCCGAGGGGGTTTAAGGGGGATTTTGGAGGCATTTCAAGACGTTTCAGATCATTTTTGGCGGGATGCAGAGGCGTTACTTAAGCGTTACCAGGAGTTTTCGTGAGGTTCGAAGCCCCTCAAGTGCGTTACATGGGGTCCGAGGGGCTTTAAGGAGGATTTTTGAGGCATTTCAGGAAGTTTCAGAGCAGATTCTGAAATACCTTAAAACGCCCCTCAAACCTTTTGCAACTCCCTTCAAAGGCTCCTGAGATCCCTTGAATTGCCCCTAAAGCACCTTGGAACGCATCTGAAACCCACTCAATAATATTGGAATTCCCCAGAATTCTCCGTAATCCCATGAAAACACCAAAAAATCTTGATAGAAGACCCTTATATGGCTCCTCAAATCCCCCGAAACAACCCCTTGAAACTCCCCTGAAGCCCCTTGGAACCCCCTTTTTGGGCTCGCTGGGAACTTTCTGGAAACCCCCTTAGCCCCACCTCAACTGCCCAGGAGCAAGACCTGTTCTGGCGAACTAGATTCTCTAATTAAATCCCAAACTTAATTTATGCATAAATTTCCCTCTTTTTATGTTTTTTTTTTAATTTATGTACAATTTTGATTTATGCAGTCCCAGCCATGCGCAAAAAAGAGGTTCCAGTGTATTCAAGTATTGATTCTCCAGTACCGAAAGTACCGGTACTAGAAGCGGCTCAGTTTCGGAATTTTCGGTACCGAAAATTGGCCGGTAGTACCGGTACTGCATCCCTACAACAAACCATTAGGTAGATCATTCCCGTCCAGTATGGTTTTGCAGCTAAATTCTTTGCAGCAAAATTATCATCTTGGAATGATTCGACTGGGTTTTTTAAGGGCGAACGGGACGATCAAGGAAATATCCGCCATTGCTCTGTTGCTACTAAGATGGTAATCTCAGATTCTATTTCACATTTTGCTACAAAAACCTATCATTGTGTATGCTCACTTGCAGTGCATATGCTGATTGTTTTTCATCATTTTCTGTGCGATAGAAATCGACATTATCATCTTCAAAATCGCGAGGCAATTCGTTAGAAAGAGAAGGAAGATATGAAAAATAACACGGCGTCCCGTATCACCTTAATAACTGGGAGTTTTTTTTTTTGCCTTCAGTTACGGAAAAAGCGTTGATACTTCTACATCATTGCACCCGTTTCGATCCTTGGGTTGAGATCTTCCACAGGGCTCGATCTTAATCAACTTGTGATAAACGTATTTTGCACACGAACGTTTGTCGGATTCTAAAAGACACTGCACTTTTCTCGTTTATTACCAGCTCCCTCGTGGGATGTTGGGTGGGTGGTACGAAAGGGAGACACTCGAGACAAGAAATCAGCGGAACAGAACACTGCGGCTGTTATCAATCGCCGTTCGGGTTTTACCGTGTGGTGTTAAGGTGATTGGTGTTATAACACCAAAGATACTCACCCATGATTCCGTGACAGATTTACGTAGAAGAATCATAATTTATGGTCATAGTTTGGAAGTCGGAAATACTTGGTTGTAATTAAGGACAAGCCCATATTAATCCAGATGGCCATCACAATGGCCGACTTTTGCACCTACTCACGATTTGAAACGCACAAATCTCATTGAAAACTAATTCAGCGCATCGGATCTTCTTATTTTAAACTTATCAGAAGTTAGCAAGATCAAAATAAAAAATAGGTTATTGCGTCAATTTCACTTTTTGAGATTGGTACATTTGAGGTTTCACAGCAATTTTGAACAAGGATCCCAAGATGTTGGTCCTTAAGTAGAGGTTGTACATTACATAATCTGTACAACAATCGTCAAATATTATTGTATTCGCTACGAATCATTTTCATATTAAAAACATTCAGCTTCTTGCGGGGTTGTTCAAATCGGATGACAAACATGAGGCTGAGAATTTTTATAATGAAAAAAATAATGATCAGATGAAACTAGAATTCTTTCACGCATAGACAATGCAAAATTAGTGGAAAGAAGTTTAATTTACATATCACCCAACAAACATCTACACGAGTGGAGTTCACCCGCTATCAGGTAACACGTATGCATGCATCTTCACCATTTTATTAATTCCTTCTCCCGCCAGCATCCAACCAAGGGTGCGATAAGTATTCCGGATGGTGAGGAAAAAATGCAGTTACTTGCGCTATCTCCGCCAGCGAACTTGCCCCCGTGTTATGAAGTAGATTTTTTCCTGCTAGTGACAGCAGATACCAACCTACCCAAGCTCAAGCAGGACTCCATGGGATGCCGACGAAGCGCGCGAGAATGCTAAAATAAATGACTCTTCATTATGATAAGCTCGCTTCGGTACGATGATGTTAGCGAGGTACATGCGTGGAATACCTACTATAAGTAATACGCTTTTTGTTTTCATGTTTTTCTCCCTGGGCTCATCTGCCACATGGACGAATGGAGCCTTGTAGTCGGCGGCGGTCCAACGCAGCATAACCATGTTACGTGCGGTGTCAGTCGGTTGTGGTACAGTCCACAGGAGGTATCACTTCGCTTCTCCATGCCGCCGTCGTTGTATGTAAGAGTGCGGCACTTTAATTTCCGAGTGAATAGAGTGCACTCCGTGGGTGTTCCGCTTCATTCAGTCTCTAGATTGCTCGAGCAACGATGAGGGCCCTTGTGGGCGGTGGGATGCAAGTGTCAGTGTCGATTGCTGGATACTTGCAGCTTTTTGTATGAAGCTTTGTGACACCCCCTCCAGAGTATACAAGAGTGGTGCATGCCGAGCGAAGTTCATTAAATAGACTTCTGCAAAACCAGAGGCCTGTTTAACAATTGCTATCGCGTCGCGTTCCACGGTGGTGGTGCTGGTGGATTGCCCATCCCACTCTAGAAGTGAATCCAAGATTTGGTGGGCGCAAACAATTGAAAACTTGATAAAACTTTTCATATTTGCTTTTCGTGATTTGGCGCAACTTCCACTGTCACGTCCGCCCAGAGCACGGAACAAGTCTAGAAGAAAAAGCACCGCCTATGCCGAACTATACGTTTAACAGCAGAGCCAACAAGCACATTAGTAACAATCAAAAACGGTGCTTTCGACAATGGAAACGGACACTTTTCGGAATAGGGGAGGATTAACAGCACTGCCAAACATTGGATGCCGCATTACAACAGGCGGGTTGGAAACGTTTAGGCATACATCAACCGGTTCATAGTAAATTGTGTAAAACTACATCGAAGTTCAGTTTCAGTGGAAATATTGCACCTACTTGGTCATCAATTTCATCCTTTTTGCCCTCCGTTACAAACAATGCACTTTGTGGAGGTTCTTCGATATTTTCCAAACAAGACACAGTACTAATACTACATACCCTAAATATTTACTAACAAAATAGTATTGGTACAATAATTGATCTAGTTAAATAACACATAGGAAGTTTCAGAATTTCTATAATGCACAAAAAATACCTCTTCAGCAAAGTTGAATTACTTAATTTCTTGAACAATTTTCCTGGTGATGAACTTCTTATGCGTCAATACTTATGACGGGTAGTGTATTTGGCACACTTTTTCCTGAAGCATGAACAAGAACATCATGTTGTACATTCTTAAACAGCAACAACATAATCATCATGCTCATAGCCTTTCCTATCGTCACCATAACCTCGCACCCAAAGACTCAACAGCGAAAGCACCCATATTTCCATGGGCAATATAGTAGAAAATGGGTGTACCACCAGGAGCTGTTGTTATTCGGTGCAATTTAAATAAAAACTGACTTTATCCACTCCACAATGTTCGAGCGTACTTAGGTAAACAAGCGAGCTCTAGTAGACCCCAATCGCGATGGAACGGGGTGGTAAAAGTTTTAATTAAATATTTGTATGGCGTTTGAAGCCGGAATTTACATATCTGAATAATTCGCCACCGGTACCGTCGTCGTCGTCGGCGTCACTAACCATACTTTGGGGAGGTGGTGACCTAAAGTTGGGAAAAGGAACCCGGAACGTGATTGCTGCGTTTGAAAATGTCACCTTCTATTGGCAGAGTTTGCAGCACGCGTATGTACCACATCGTAAAATCGTGTCCTTGGTATCGGACTGATCCGACTGTCGAAAGTCATTCGGGGTATTCTTTGAGTAATTGAAATGCAACTAAAGCTTAAGTTTAAAAAACCCTAATTAATCCACCTAGCGGTGATGGCGCCTTTCTCGTGCCTTCGAAACTCCATTTCAATAAAACTCAAGCGAAATGTTTATGTATATCGCAATTTCATACAATTAACAGAAATCCATTTCATGATACCAGAAATTATATCGTTTATCTGGCTTTCAATGACGCTATCTTGAATCATTAAATCGTCAAAGAAAAAGACGCTATCTTGAATTTGAAGCCGCCATTTAGGATTAAAGATTGCCATCTTGGATGTTCTGGCCGTCATTTTTGGAATCCAGACATCATCCCCATACCAAATATACCAATAATGCATTGTTTCAGGCCCTAAAACTCCATTAAACAACCGCGATATTGAATTCGGAGCCGCCATCTTAAATTTAGATAGCCATTTTGGATATCCTGATCGCCATTTTGAACTCGGGAAGTCTTCCCCATACCAAATATACCAATATTGCATGGTTTTATAGCCGAAAGCTTAATTAAACAGCCCTTAGAGCTTAAATCTCCATCAAACAGCCGCCATCTTGGAACTGAAGTCGCCATCTTGTATTTTAGATCGCCATCTTGTATTTTAGATCGCCATCTTGTACATTCTGGTCGACATTTTTGGACTCCGGACATCTTCCATGGTTTTAGAGCCTTAAACTTCTTTAAACAGAAGCCATCTTGAATTTGAAGCCACCATCTTGGATTTCAGACCGCCATCTTGGATATTCTAGTCGCCATTTTAGGAGTCCAGACATCTTCCTCATATTAATTATTCTCATATAGCATGCTTTATGAGCCTAAATCTCTAGTAAACAGCCGCGATCTTGAATTTTGAGCCGCCACCTTGAACATTTGACTGCCATCTTGAATTTTGGGCTGACATCGTGGAGCTTCTAGTCTCCAGTGTTGATTTCCGCACAAAACTCTTCAACCATGCTAAGGGTTACAAACATTGCTGCAGTTTGATTTATCGCATGATGGGCTAGTTCAGTTTTATATACGGCCAGTTCTACCGGTGCTGGTCCGGATCATTGAAATGGCCATAACTCCGGAACGGAACGCCTTGGCCGATCTGGACCATTTAGGATAGCAAACAATTCCGGTTCGATTCAAGCTATAATCCGAAAAATCGGCCAATGGGAAGTGCCTTAAAATTGAGTAAACTTATTTTGCGCACATACATACACACATACATACACCTACAGACATAATCTCAATTCGTTGAACTGAGTTGATTGGTATATGAGACTTGATCCACCGATTTTTTTTTTTCGAAAAATCGTTTTTTGAGTGAACATATAGTTATTTAGTACACTAAGTGTGCGAGAAAGGCAAAACACTACTTTCGAGCTTTTTTGCTTTAGTTATCTCACTAAACCAATAGATTCCAAGATCTTTTTGGTAGCAAATTTGATAATCTTTCAAATGCGATAAGTTTGACCATTTTCAAGTTATAGCCAGCTTCAGAGCAAAGTCAAAAACATATAATGTTCAATTACTACGTAACGGTTGAGATTTGACCATATGCGTAAAACATTTTTTTCACCGGTCGGAACCTGTTTGCTTGCTAACGTTCATAAGGTTATCAAAAAATCCTAGCCTTGCTGTGTCGCATACATAGGTGCAGTTCAATTTTATATTTAGCCGCTTTCGAAGGGACACCCGGAACTGGTTACGGAACTACCGGCTGTCCCTAATGTGGTCCTAACCTATTTCTTTTATAATCAGTCATCAGGTTATCAGAAAAGCCGTTATTTGTTGTATCGCATGCATGAGTTTGGAATTTTTTTATATTTGGCCACATCCGTCGAGACCCCCGGAACCGGTTCCGGACAACTACCGGTTCTGATATGGTCTGATACTGCTTTCCTGCTAACCGTTCATCAGATTATCAAAAATGCCGCTGTTTGATGTGTCGCATGCATGGGTTTGGTACTCTTTTATAATTGGCCACTCCCGGTGGGACATCCTGAACCGGTTCCGGAACACTACCGGTTCAGATATGGTCTGACTCTGTTTTCCTGCTTAACGTTCGTAAGATTATCGGAAATGCCCCTGTTTGATGTGTCGCATACATCGGTTTGGTACTCGTTTATATTTTTCTACATCCGGCGGAACATCCGGAACCGGTTCCGGAACACTACCGGTTCAGATATGGTCTGATACTGTTTTCCTGCTTACCGTTCATCAGGTTATCGGCAATGCCGCTGTTTGATGTGTCGCATGTATTGGTTTGGTACTCTTTTATATTTGGCCACTTCCGGTGGGACATCCGGAACCGGTTCCGGAACACTACCGGTTCAGATATGGTCTGATACTGTTTTCCTGCTAACCGTTCATCGGATTATCGAAAAAGCCGCTGTTTGATGTGTCGCATGCATGAGTTATGTTCAATTTGATATTTGGCCACTTCCGGCGGGACACCCAGAACCGGTTCCGGAACATTACCGGTTCAGATATGGTCTGAGACTATTTTCCTGCTTACCGTTCATCAGATAATCCGAAATGCCGTGGTTTGATGGGTCGCATGTATGGGTTTGGTGCATTTTCATGTCTGGCCCCTTTCAGGGGTACCGGTTCCGGAACACCTAAATGGCCATAACTCCGGAACGGCTGGACCGATCTGAACCATTTTCAATAGGAAACAATGGGACCAGATGCCGCGTCGAATGAGCCATCGATCGTTAAAATCGGTTGATATTTACTATCTAAAAGTGAGGTGACCTTTTTTTGTACACATACACACACACATACATACACACACACACATACACACACACAGACATCATCTCAACTCGTCGAGCTGAGTCGATTGGTATATGAAACTTGCCCCTCTGGGGGCTCTATCGAAATTTCATTTTTGGAGTGAACATATAGCCTTTCGGTACACCTTGGTGTACGAGAAAGGCAAAAATAGTTGAGTTTACTATCAGAAGGCATTCAGAACATTTTCTCTCAATAGTGTCTTCGGTGAAGTTGACAAACTTGATAAAAGCTACAATTTGCATAAATGTCCTATGCATAATTCATAACCGCTTAAGTGTCTTTGTGGTAGTTTAGAGCTCATCAAGTAGGCTAAGGACAGGATTCAAGACATAATTATTCCAACTGTCATGAAGCGAGTACGCAACCCACCACAGTCTTAACGCCAATTTATTTAAATCTTGTTGTTTTTTTTTTAGAATGCAGTTTAGGCAACTGTGTAAACATACAGATCATAAAAAAGATAATTGCAAGAATGACTTATTCACCAAACTTTATTCTCACTGAACATTTTGTTTCTTGAAGGTCGTACGTTTCGACAATGATTTTTCATAAGGGCCCAACTGACTTGATCGATTTCCCTTCATCGACTCTCTCTTTCGCTAATAACTTGATCAGAATAAACAAAATCATTATTCTTTTTGTTTCTATAGCAACAAGTAGCCGTCTTCTTCGCATTTCAACCAAAAAATCTTTGGAAAACTCAATACACATTCTGTGATAACACAAAGAGAGGATCGATGAAGAGAACTCGAAAATGTCAGTTAGGCCCAAATGAAAAATCAGTGTCGGTTTGGTCATTTCTTGTCGAGTTCCATACTTTAAAACTGAAGAAATCATTGAAGTTTATCCTCAAATTCTTCGTAGAAATCAGCAGTTTCATAAGGAAACGAGGAAACAATATGAACTGATACATTTTTCATTGAATGGAACAGAAAAGATCACTTGATCAAAAATATCTTCGATTTGACTATAAATACATCAAGCGGAAAAAGCTCGATAACTAACAAATTAGCAAATAAAAGCAGCTGGAATCAAATTCAGTATTCAGCGGACACTGTATAGAAAACATGATGAAAATTCAGTGAGGTCTTCTGAGGTCATTTTTTGTATTATCAATTTGAATTTTGGGGTCGTTTTTCCTCTACGCCAAATAGCACTTACATTAGGGGCTGTCCATTAATTACGTAAGGGTTTGTGGGGGGAGGGGGGGTTTGAGAAATCTTACGCGCCATACAAAAAAATTTGGGTTATCATACAAAAAATCTTACAAGGGGGGGAGGGGGTGTCGAAAAATCGTAAAAATTCCCTTACGTAATTAATGGACAGCCCCTTATGTCATTTTATTTCCACAAATATCAAAACATGTTGCCGTGCTAAACGAAAAAAATAGATTCTACTGATGTGTTGTACACCTTCCATTTTGATTTTCACTGGAAACTTAAACGTTTAATAATGTTGAGCTAGGCTAAAGATGAATCTGTTCTATAAAATATTATTTTTTCTATGGACAACTAATACACTGTTTGGTAATCTAGGTTTTTGCCTTTCTCGTACACTAAGTGTACTGGAAAGGCTATATGTTCACTCCAAAAGTGACTTTTTGATAGGGCCTAGGGTCGAGTCACATGTACCAATCAACTCAGCTCGACGAGTTGAGGTGATGTCTGTGTGTGTGTATGTATGTGTGTGGTCAAAATAGACTCACATCACTTTTTCGAACTAAACCTCAACCGATTTTAATGACCGATAGTTCATTGGACGCGGAATCTGGTCCCATTGTTTCCTATTGAAAATTGTTCGGATCAGTCTAGCGGTTCCGGAGTTAAGGTCATTTAGGTGTTCCGGACCGGTACCCCAGGAAGGGGCCAGTTATGAAAACGTTACAAACCCATTCATGCGATACATCAAACTACGGCATTTTCGTTAACTTGATGAACGGTATGCAAAACAATGATCTCAGACCATATCTGAACCGGTAGTGTCCCAGAACCGGTTCCGGGTGTCCCACCGGGAATGGCCAAACATAAAAGTCAACTAAACCCATGCAAGCGACATATCAAACCGTGGCTTTTCTATAACCTGATGAACAGTAGGCAGGAAAACATTCTCAGACCATATCGAACCAGTAGTGTTCCGGAACCGGTTCCAGATGTCCCATCGGAGGTGGCCATGTATAAAACTTACTAAAACCAATGCATGCGACATATTAAATACTGGCTTTTTTGATATCCTGATGAACAGAAAAGCAGGAAAATATTCTCAGAACATATCTGAACCGGTAGTGATCCGGAACCGGCTCCAGGTGCCCCACCGGAAATGGCCAAATATAAAAGTGAACCAAACCCATGCATGCGACACATCAAATCGCGGATTTTTAGGTATCTTGATTTGGCAAAAAAAAGTTTCCGGCCATATTTGGGACATAAATCAAATTGTGTTTTTGGGTAACCATATGTGTTGACGGCGTAGAACTCTATCCCATTTGCGCTCACGAGTGAGAAGAGATTTTCTTACCGTTCCGCAACTTACGCGTGACCAGTCAATAGCAGTGGTATATGTTGTTGATGTTTACATGGGAGTAATGAATACAATAGATACGTCTCAATGCAATTAAAAATAGAGAAAGTGAAGAAGTTGGTAATTGCAGGAAATTTGTTAGATTTTAAATGCGTTATACTAAGAGAGTGCTGCTATTTTGTGAGTACCGTCGACGTAAACGATGATCGGGAAGTAAGGCTTGGCAAATCGCCATAGGGTGGACTAGTTTTACCAAACTGTGAGTAGAATGGAGTAGAAATAATTGAAAATAATTTCGAAATCTAAATACGTTTTCTAGTATCAGAATCAAAACAAATTGACCGAATATTGTAATCGTTGCGCGAGGTTGGAAAAAAACTATTTCTTGTGAGTGAATTATTGATAATTTAAAATCCTACTGTATACTGAATTACAAATTATATTTCTAGTTTGAGCTGCGCGTAAATGTCTGCTACAAAAAAATAGTTATTTCCGATTCCGAACAAACTCAAAAAGAAATAACGAACATAACCTCAAAAGCGATGCCGGGTGTTGGAGAGCTGACGATGACCGCCTGCGGTGCCTGCGGAACGACTTCCGAAGTGGACGAGCAGATGATTGGGTGCGACAACTGTGACCGCTGGTTCCATACGCGGTGTGTAGGTGCTACGGAGGAAGCGACGAAGGAAGTAAAGTGGTTCTGTCCGGCCACCGAGTGCCAGCAGCAGTACAGTGAGTACCTGAGGAAGGTTGAGAAGGAGAAGAAGAAGAAGAGTAGTAAGAAAAATAAAGCGTTAGGCGATGAGTCAGATAGGTCTAGCATTAAGTCAGCCAGGTCGGAAAATAATGCCGGTTCCGAGTTGAAAAAACGGCTGAAGGAGTTAGAGGAGGAACAGCAGGGGAAAGAGAGGGAAATGGAAATCAAAATGATAATTATGGAGAAGCGTATGGAAATGGAGATGGCTTTGAAGGAGAAGAAGATGAAGCTAGAGAACGCGATTAGGGCGAAGCAGCGTGAGGAGGAGCAAGTGCTCATGGACAAAGCATTAGCGGACGAAAAGGATCACCTGAAGAAGTTGAGAAAGATGCGGGAAACGTTTGAAGTGAAGATGTGTAGTGTTCAGAAAGAAGTGAAGCAGCTGCAGATGAAGGGGAAGGTAGTCAGAAGAAGGAGACAGTTTTGGGAACGCCTCTCAGAAACCCGGAAGTCACGTTACCCACGCAGTTGGATAAATCGAAGATGGTTAAGGAGAAGATGGATCGGCGTCGCGAAGAGGAAGAAGACAGTGAAGAAGACTCCGATGAAGAAGAAGAAGAATCCGACTCGGAAGAACAAAGCGGAGAAGAATCAGAAGACACCGAAGAAGAGGAAACGGAAGCCGAAGAAGAAGAAGAGCAAGTGAAGAAGAAGAATTTGAAGCCGAACGTGAAGAAAGTAGTCGCAAACGGGCTGGGGCAGCAGCGGAGTGCTCCGACGAAAGCACAAATGGCAGCGAGGAACGGGATAACAAAAAAGCTACCCGTGTTCACCGGTACACCAGAGGAGTGGCCACTGTTTATCGGCTGCTACGAGGCATCCAACGAAGCTTGTGGATTCACCGACGTTGAGAATCTGGTGCGTCTGCAAGAGTGTCTGAAAGGGTCAGCACTGGAAAGTGTCCGAGGACAACTATTGTTCCCGAAAACGGTTCCGAAGGTGATTACCAAGCTGAGGCAGCTGTATGGTCGTCCGGAGCAACTGCTACAGTGTCATCTGGAGAAGGTTGACAAGTTGGAACCGCCGGATGCTGATAAGCTGGCGTCATTCATTCCTTTCGGTACAACAGTGGAACAACTCTGCGGACATTTAGAGGCCGCTGGGTTGAAGCAACACTTAGTAAATCCGTTGCTTATACAGAACCTTGTGGATAAGCTTCCTGATAACGACAAGCGCAGCTGGGTGCGGTACAAAAAAAAGAGGAAGACGATAACCCTCCGTACCTTATCAAATTTTCTGTCGAAGATCGTCACTGAAGCCTGTGAAGCAAACGTTTCCGTTGAGTTCCTGCCAGAAGCGAAGACAGGAAACTTCGGTTTCGTCAATAGCACAAACGAAGAGAGTTGTGTGGTCTACAATCACAGCGCTACGATTGCTAATGAACAAAAAGTGATGGCACCCATTCGAAAAACTTGTAGGGTATGTGGGCGAACGGATCATCAAGTGAGATATTGCCAGGACTTTCGAAACATGGCGCCTGAGCATCGGGTAGAGCTCGTGCGGAAATGGAAGATCTGTTCTGTTTGCCTGAATGACCACGGCAATATGGAGTGCAGATTCAGAATGCGGTGTACCATTGGGGGTTGTGCGGAGAGACACAATCCGTTGCTGCATGTAGGAAACGGAAGGGTCGTGACCAATACCCACATTCAGCAGAAAAACAGCATTCTGTTTCGTGTTCTGCCTGTAACATTATCTTTTCGGGATCGGTCTGTATCAACGTTGGCGCTTCTGGATGAAGGGTCATCAATTACAATGATAGAAGAACATTTGGCGGACCAGTTGGGCGCGGAAGGTATTCGGCAAACGCTTGAAATTAATTGGACAGGAGACGTTGCCCGAGTAGAGGAGGATTCCAGGCGAATCAGCCTAAAAATTTGTGCAGAAGGAGGAACGCAGTCCTTGCTGATAAATGAAGTATGTACAGTGGGAGAGCTAATGCTGCCTGAGCAGTCGCTAGATGCTCAGGAAATGGCGCAGCGGTATGAACATCTCCGGGATGTTCCGGTAACGTCGTATAAAGAATGCCGCCCAAGAATATTGATCGGATTGAACAATCTGCATGCAATTGCACCGATTGATGCAAGGTTAGGTGCACCGGGGGAGCCAATAGCGGTAGAATCACCGTTGGGGTGGACTATATACGGCCCAAACCGTGGGGCAAAATCCTACGATGTTCATGTTGTCGGTTATCATGACGAAATGAAATGTCTTGATACTGCATATATGTTGTCGTTAGAGCACAAGGCGAAGAAAGAGAAGGCGAAAACAAAACCTGTGGAGGATCAGGTGAGTTGGAGAAGACGTAGAAACCGAACTTCAGAAATACAAAACCGCGACAAAATGACGAGGAGTCCAAACTCGGTACAATATGGCAGACGTAGTGGAAATATATTGCAAGGATTGACGTTTTCAATACGGAAGCACAGAAAGCAGGATGTAATTGCAAAGGAGGGTTTTCGCAGCGGAAGTGCAAACTATTGTTGTTGCAGATGGCGGAACGAGACCAGCGAAAGAGCGTACATGCAGAGAAGGGATTCGTGAAGCAGAGCAGAACGAGACTGTCGTGGATGGAACTGGTAGTAAATCCGGAGTAACCGGGAAACGGCTACCGGAGTTTACGGGCTGGGGAATGTTGACGGCGTAGAACTCTATCCCATTTGCGCTCACGAGTGAGAAGAGATTTTCTTACCGTTCCGCAACTTACGCGTGACCAGTCAATAGCAGTGGTATATGTTGTTGATGTTTACATGGGAGTAATGAATACAATAGATACGTCTCAATGCAATTAAAAATAGAGAAAGTGAAGAAGTTGGTAATTGCAGGAAATTTGTTAGATTTTAAATGCGTTATACTAAGAGAGTGCTGCTATTTTGTGAGTACCGTCGACGTAAACGATGATCGGGAAGTAAGGCTTGGCAAATCGCCATAGGGTGGACTAGTTTTACCAAACTGTGAGTAGAAAGGAGTAGAAATAATTGAAAATAATTTCGAAATCTAAATACGTTTTCTAGTATCAGAATCAAAACAAATTGACCGAATATTGTAATCGTTGCGCGAGGTTGGAAAAAAACTATTTCTTGTAAGTGAATTATTGATAATTTAAAATCCTACTGTATACTGAATTACAAATTATATTTCTAGTTTGAGCTGCGCGTAAATGTCTGCTACAAAAAAATAGTTATTTCCGATTCCGAACAATATGAATTTAAGCAATAAAAGAGTCTCATACTATATTTGGGAGACCCGGTAGTGCTCTGGAACCTGTTCCGGTACCGCATCGAAAATAATCAAATGTACCATGCGACACATCACATTTCGGCTTTTTTTAATAACCTGAGGAACGATTAACTAGAAAATAGGCTCATAATCCACATTAGAGACTATCGGTAGGGTTGCACAACCAGCGCACAGTGGCTTATTTCAAACGAAAAAACGGACGCATTTCAGAAACGCGTTTTCAGTTTATGGACAATAGTGTATCTTATGTAAAAAAATGCGGGAAATCCAATGGTGCCAACCCCTTTCCCGATAAATGACAGGAAGTATCCCATTTTGCCCTTTTTCCCCTATAAATTAGACATTTTTCTATATATTAGGCCATATAGAAGCATGCCCAAGATAAAAACATGCAACAAATATGCTACTTTACGTAAAAAAGTCCAAGGAATCGAATGCCGTTATCCCCATTCTTGTCAAACATCGATAAGTGGCCCAATTCACCCCTATTCCCCTATAAGCTCGTCTTTTTCGAAATATTTATTCAAAAAATGCACAACTTTTAAAAAGACATTCAAAAATGATGGTATTTTATGTAGAAATTTCCAAGGAATCGAATGCCGGTATCCCCTTTGTTGCCCAACATCGATAAGTGGTCCAATTCACTCCTATTTCCCTATAAGTAGAATTACTTGAAAATATCGATCTATTACAATGCACAACTTCGATAAAGACATTCAAAAATGATGATACCTTATGAAAAAATAGTGCAAGGAATAAAATGCCGGTATACCCTTTATTAGCCAACATCGATAAGTGGCCCAATTCGCCCCTATTCCCCTATTAGTTGAACTCTTTATAAATATTGATTGAAAAAAGGTAGAATCTTGATTACTACAATAAAAAATGATGGCATCTTATGTAGAAAAGATTAAGAAATTGAATGCCGGCATCCCCTTTATTGGCAAACATCGATAAGTGGCCCAATTTACCCCTATTCCCCCATAAATTCATCTTTTTCAAAATTTTGATGCAAAACAATCCACAACTTTGATAAAGACATTCCAAAATGGTGCTACCTGATGTAAGAATGTCCAAGGAATCGAATGCCGGTATCCCCTTTATTGTAGAACATCGATAAGTGGCCCAATTCACCCCTACTCCCCTAAAAAAGAATTACTTGAAAATATTTATCTATTACAATGCACAAGTTCGATAAAGGCATTCAGAAATGATGGAACCTTATGATAAAAAAGTGCAAGGAATATATTGCCGATATCTCATTTTTTGACCAACATCGACAAGTGGCCCAATCCGCCCCTATTCCCCTATAAGTTGATCTCTTTACAAATATCGAACAAAAAAGGTACAACTTTGATTACTGTCATCAAAAATGATGGCACCTTATGTTGAAAAAAACTACGAAATAGAATGCCGGCATACCCTTTACTGGCAAACATCGATAAGTGGTCCAATTCACCCCTATTCCCCTATAAGTTGAATAACTTGGAAATATCGATCTATTACAATACACAATTTCGATAAAGACGTCCAAAAATGATGCTACATGATGATAAAACGTCCAAGGAATAAATAGCGGTATCCCCTTTGTTGTACAACATAGAAAAGATGCCCAATTTGCCCTTATTCCCCTCTACGTTTATCTCTTTATGAATATCTATTAAAAAAATGCAACTTTGTTTAATGCCATTATTTTGATGGTACCTTCGTAAAATAGTCCAAGGAATCGAATGCCGGTATCCCCTTAACTGTCAAACATCGAAAAATGGCAAAATTCACCCCTATTCCCCTATAAGTTGGTCTTTTTAAAATATCGATTTAAAAACATGCACAACTTTGATAGATATTCAAAAATGATGCTACCTTAAGTAGCAAAGTCAAGGTATCGAATGCCGATATACTCTTAACCTTTAAGGACGCAGGCCATCAAGCAGCTGAAACTGCACCGCGCTCGCGCTGTATACGATGAGCGAGGATTTTTGGTGGTGTTGTACTTTTTACAATGGCGCGCGTCCTGGAGGGTTAATTGTGAAACATTGATAAGTGGCCCAATGCACTACTAGTTCCCTATAATTTGAATTACTTGAAAATATATTACAATGCACAATTTCGATAAAGACTTTTCAAAATGGTATGTTCAAAATTATGTGAAAGAGCCCAAAGAATTGAATACCGGTATTCCCTTTGTTGTAAAGTATCGATAAGCGGCCCAGTTCACCCCTATTTTCCTAAAAAAATCACCTCTTAAAATCTCTTTTAAAATAACTGCGATAAAGACATTTAAAAATGATGGATCCTTATGTAAAAAGCCTAAGGAATCGAATGTCTGTATGTATGTTCCTTGTTGAAAAATATTGTTAATCGCTATTGTAATAGATTGATATTTTCAAGTAATTCGACTTATAGGAGAATAGGGGTAAATTGGGCCAGTTACCGATGTTTGGCAATAAAGGGGATGCCAGCATTCGATTTCTTGGTAACCTCTACATAAAGTACCATCATTTTTGATTGCAATAATCAAAGTTGTACCATTTTTCAACCGATATTTGTAAAGAGATTAACTTGTAGGGGAATAGGAGCAAATTGAGCCACTTATCGATGTTGGACAATAAAGGGGATGCGGCATTTTACTGCTTAGACTTTTTTCATAAGGTAGCATCATTTTTAAATATGTTTATCGAAGTTGTGCATTGTAATAGATCGACATTTTCAAGTAATTATACTTATAGGGGAATAAGGGTGAATTGGTTCACTTATAGATGTTTTACAATAAAGGAGATAGCGGCATTCGATTCCTTGGACCATTTTACATAATGTACCATCATTTTTGGACGTCTTTATCAAAGTTGTGCATTATTTTGAAACAATATTATGAAAAAGATCGTCTTGTAGGGGAATAGGGGCAAATTGGGCCACTTATCGATGTTCTACAATAAAGAAGATGCAGGCATTTGATTTCTTCGACATTTTTATATAATGTTGCATAATTTTTGAATGTCTTTATCAAAGTTGTGCATTGTTTTGCATCGATATTATGAAATAGATGAACTTATAGGGGAATAGGGGTGAATTGGGCCACTTATTGATGTTTACCACTAAAGGGGATGCCGGCATTCAATTTCTTGGTCTTTACTACATAAGATACCATCAATTTTTTTTGTAATAATCAAGATTCTACCTTTTTTAATCAATATTAATAAAGAGATCAATTTATAGGGGAATAGGGGCCAATTGGGTCATTTATCGATGTTGGATAATAAAGGGTATACCGGCATTTTATTCCTTGCACTATTTTTTCATAAGGTATCTTCATTTTTTTAATGTCTTTATCGAAGTTGTGCATTGTAATAGATCGATATTTTCAAGCAATTCTACTTATAGGGGAATAGGGGTGAACTGGGCTACTTATCGATGTAGGACAACAAAGGGGATACCGGCATTCGATTCCTTGAACATTTCTACATAAAATACCATCATTTTTGAATGTCTTTTTAAAGGTTGTGTATTATTTTGAATAAATATTTCGAAAAAGACGAGCTTATAGGGGAATAGGGGTGCATTGGGACACTTATCGATGTTTGACAAGAAAGGGGATAACGGCATTCGATTCCTTGGACTTTTTTACGTAAAGTAGCATATTTGTTGCATGTTTTTATCTTGGGCATGCTTCTATATGGCCTAATATATAGAAAAATGTCTAATTTATAGGGGAAAAAGGGCAAAATGGGATACTTCCTGTCATTTATCGGGAAAGGGGTTGGCACCATTGGATTCCCCGCATTTTTTTACATAAGATACACTATTGTCCATAAACTGAAAACGCGTTTCTGAAATGCGTCCGTTTTTTCGTTTGAAATAAGCCACTGTGCAGCGTTTGGTGCTTCGCCAGAAGCGATAAAAGCGATAAAAATGAGTAAGAGAACAAAATCTTGACAAATTAAATCCACATACAAACAGACGTCTCACTATACTCACTACCTATCGTTCTTGTTTTCAACTGTCATTTAAATATAGCCTAAAATGTGCAGAAAAAACTTTGTCGAAGACCGCAAAGTGATCTGTGATTGTGTAAAAAGTTATACCTTGGCTCATTAGTATCGTCTTGCTATTGATCAGTAGGCCGTCCCTTATTTTGCTAAAACTGGAAATGTTATAAGTTCGTTAGAGGAAAATGATCGTTTCAGTTAAGAAATGATTGTGTCAAAATTTGAAGTCCGCATCTCTAGGCTAAGGGGCTGTTCATAAACCACGTAGACCAAAATTTGGCCATCTCAGACCCCCCACGCGAGCTGGGAACAGCTTTCATCGTGATGGGTGATATGCAGAGGCGCGTGATCGGTTGGTGGCCGATCGACGAAAGAATGTGCAGGTTGAGGATCAAGGGCCGATTCTTCAACTTCAGCATAATAAACGTGCACAGCCCACATTCCGGAAGTACTGATGATGACAAGGACGCATTTTACGCGCAGCTCGAACGCGAGTACGATCGCTGCCCAAGCCACGGCGTCAAGATCATCATAGGAGATTTAAACGCTCAGGTAGGCCAGGAGAACTTACCAATCGTCAGTCTGAGACCGACGATTGGTAAGTTCAGCGCCCACCAGCAAACGAATGAAAACGGCCTACGACTCATTGATTTCACCGTCTCCAAAAATATGGCCATACGTAGCACCTTTTTCCAATACAGCCTCCCTTATCGTTACACCTGAAGATCACCACAGCAGACGGAATCTCAAATCGACCACGTTCTGATTGACGGACGGCACTTCTCCGACATTATCGACGTCAGGACCTATCGTGGCGCCAACATCGACTCCGACCACTATCTGGTGATGGTCAAACTGCGCCCAAAACTTTCCGTCATCAACAATGTACGATACCGGCGACCGCCACGGTACAACCTAGAACGACTGAAGCAATCGGATGTCGCCTCAGCATACGCGCAGAATCTCGAAGCCGCGTTGCCAAACGAGGGCGAGCTCGATGAGGCCCCTCTAGAGGACTGCTGGAGTACAGTGGAAGCAGCCATCAACGACGCAGCCGAGAGTACCATCGGATACGTGGAACGGAATCGACGGAACGAATGGTTCGACGAAGAGTGCAAAACGGTTTTGGAGGAGAAGAACGCAGCGAGGGCGGTAATGCTGCAGCTAGGGACGCGACAGAACGTGGAGCGTTACAAACAGAAGCGGAAACAGCAGACCCGCCTCTTTCGGGAGAAAAAACGCCGCCTGGAAGAAGCGGAGTGTGAAGAAATGGAACTGCAGTGCCGTCCCGAAGAAACACGGAAGTTCTATCAGAAGCTTAACGCATCCCGCAACGGCTTCGTGCCGCGAGCCGAAATATGCAGGGATAAAGACGGAGGCCTCTTGAAGGACGGACGTGAGTTGATCGAAACGTGGAAGCAGCACTTCGATCAGCACCTGAACGGCGTGGAGAACGTAGGCACGGGAGCCTACGGCAACGGAGGAAACGACGACGCTAGTGCAGCGGAGGACGGAAATGAACCAACTCCCACGCTGAGGGAAGTTAAGGATGCCATTCACCAGCTCAAAACCAACAAAGCAGCTGGTAAGGATGGTGTCGCAACTGAACTCATCAAGATGGACCCAGAAAAGTTGGCCACCTGTCTGCATCGGCTGATAGTCAGGATCTGGGAAACCGAACAGCTACCGGAGGAGTGGAAGGAAGGGGTAATCTGCCCCATTCACAAGAAAGACGACCATTTGGAATGTGAGAACTATTTTGAATGCTGCCTACAAAGTGCTATCCCAGATCATCTTCCGTCGTCTGTCACCTAAAACAAATGAGTTCGTGGGAAGTTATCAAGCCGGCTTCATCGACGGCCGGTCGACAACGGACCAGATCTTTACCGTACGGCAAATCCTCCAGAAATGCCGTGAATACCAGGTCCCAACGCATCACCTGTTCATCGACTTCAAAGCGGCATATGATAGTGTCGTCCGCGCAGAGCTATGGAGAATCATGGACGAAAACCACTTTCCTGGGAAGCTGACTAGACTGATTAAAGCAACGATGGACGGTGTGTAAAACTGCGTAAGGGTTTCGGGTGAACTATCCAGTTCATTCGAATCTCGCTGGGGACTGCGACAAGGTGATGGACTCTCATGCCTAATCTTCAACATCAACATCTGGAAGGTGTGATGCGACGAGCAGGGCTCAACAGCCGAGCAACTATTTGGAACGGTGACAGAGCTGTACACCCGCCTGAAACGCGAAGCAGCAAAGGTCGGACTGGTGGTGAATGCCTCAAAAACAAAATACATGCTGGTAGGCGGAACCGAACACGACCGGATTCGTCTGGGTAGTAATGTTTCGATAGACGGGGATACTTTCGAGGCACAAATTTCCCGAATGGAGGAGAACGTGCCTCTAGAGCCGACCTACTGATACCTGATACTTTCGAGGTGGTTGAGGAATTCGTCTACCTCGGATGTGAGCCGTGAAATTCGGAGGCGCATCATCAGCGGAAGTCGGGCCTACTACGGGCTCCAGAAGAAACTGCTGTCAAAAAAGATTCTCCCACGCACCAAATGCACCATGTACAAAACGCTAATAAGACCGGTGGTCCTCTACGGGCACGAGGCATGGACCATGCTCGAGGAGGACCTACAAGCACTCGGAGTTTTCGAACGACGCGTGCTAAGAACGATCTTCGACGGTGTGCAGGAGAACGGTGTGTGGCGGAGAAGGATGAACCACGAGCTCGCTGCACTTTACGGCGAACCCAGCATCCAGAAGGTGGCCAAAGCCGGAAGGATACGGTGAGCAGGGCATGTTGCAAGAATGCCGGACAACAACCCTGCAAAGTTGGTGTTCGCGACAGATCCGGTTGGCACAAGAAGGCGTGGAGCGCAGAGAGCACGATGGGCGGACCAGGTGGAGCGTGAACTGGTGAGCATTGGGCGCGACAGAGGATGGAGAGCGGCAGCCACAAACCGAGTATTGTTGCGTACTATTGTTGATTATATCTTGTCTTAAATGTGCTGTTGAACAAATAAACGTATGTATGTATGTCAAATTACTTTTATTCAAGCAAGCAGATGGTTTTCAAATCGGTTTCGGTGCAACAATCTTGTTCCTAGTTGATTTTGATTCAGTCTTGAAACAACTCTTAAATACGCTCTTGCAAACCTTCACTAGGATGGACCAACTAGCAACACTTCATTCTTCGGGGAGTTTCGATAGAAGCAATGCGGATAATATTGCCATAACTACGATTCTATCAGCATTGGTTTATATCAGCCATCTGGTCTTTCATAAAACTGAAAATGTTACTTGAGAATAGCTGACATCAGGCCCGTGCACAGATGTGGCGCCAAGGAAGGGGTTTTTCCCAATTCTGGCAAAAGGCAGAGGGGCGTCTAGTGTATGAAGCGTCGGTAATGGGGAGGGTTTAACCCCCAAACCACCCTCCCCCCTTGTGCACGGGCTTGGCTGACATATTTTATTTTTTTCCTCAATGATTGAGGCTCAATCATTATATCACAGTAAAAGATTTCAGTGGAGCAAAATGCACTAATGCAGTTATTTTTTCTAAAGGGTAAATGGTAAACAAAATTTTTAAAATGATTTAACAATAATCACAAAAACCTGATACGGTAAAAATCGGTAATTTAAATCAACTTCCAGAAAAAAAAATAAAAATGTAAGGATGCTCCAAAACAAAACCAAACCCCAAAACTCACAAAATCTCGAAAAAAAATGAATCGACGTTTACAACATGTTTAAATCGATTTTAGTTGACGAATAATAAGTGATAAGAAAATAAATCCTGAAGTGTTTTACTTTTAAAAATATATGTATGTGTACTAGCAACATTGAACAGAAATATGCAATAACAATAGGCATTTTAAATCGCTGCATGTTGGTATCACAGAAACAAACTTTTACATTACTAACTCTAAAACTGTCCCATAAAATACTTGTCCGTGCACATTTTATGCTCCCAATCCGTTCGAGTTTGAATCAATACGGGTCGTCGCCATATATCTGTAGCATGCAGTACTGAATACATATATGCAGCCCCGATGGTGGTGGGAGCGAATTGGTGGACTACGACAACACACGACAAAGCCAAAACCGTTTGTCAGCTCATTTATTGGTTTGATGTAGACCCGGTCCGACATCCGCCGGCCGTTCCGTTTTGCTATGCGCGGATATGGTGAGCCGGACGGACGGGCTTGGAAGTTGTTTATATACGATGTTCTCGATTGAAGGGCTCTGGTCAACCAGCCAGGCAGTCCAGTAGTTCTACTTTTTTTTTGTTTGGTTGTCATTTACTGAAAGTTGCCGAAGCGCGTGGCACTGACTGGCGCTGGCTAGTGGCTGGTTGCATTCGTATGAATAAAAGAGGAAAAGAGGGTTTCGCAGTGCGCCAAGCGGAAGCCGGATGTTTGTCAAACTATTTTTTGCGAAATTTTCTGCTTTCGCTGTTAAGGGTGGCAAAACAGCTTGTTCAACGGTGGCGGCGGTGGCCGCTGGCTGGCCGGAATGTATAGTTGCCTCGGAGAGAGTGAAAGTTTTGCTTTTGCCTCGATTCCGCTGCGTCAATGTTGGCCGAACTGCATCGGGTTGGTGACCGGGACAAACTTGTTGGACCGGAAACTGTATACATCGACTGGTCTGCCGGGTTCCGCAGTGCTTTGTTGCTTTTTCATACAATCGAGAACGTTTCGATCTGGTCCACTCAGCGAAAAACTCATTTAACAAATTGAACATTAAAGCTCTTTCAATCTCCAATCACATCAGTCACCATTCTGCACATTTTCAATCAACTGATGACCTTGGACATCTCTAGCGTCATCGTTCCTACCTTCCACGTGAAAAACCCTCTGCCACTATCAGCCGGTGGTGCTCCATCATTGTCGCCAGTCTCGCTCTAAATGGTAGATAATTTATTTGATTGACTAGTCTGTCTCGTCCTCTTACATCAGTTGCCCTTCCGGGTTCGGTGTGCATCAGTTTCGCGTGTCGGATCCCATTTTCCATCAAAGTTGGGAAGCAATTTTCGATCACACACGTCACCTTCTCGCCCATCGCATCGTGGAGGAAGCTGTCTCACACACCGAGCATTTATTAAAAGCTTTTGCCACCCTCCGGACCACCCATCAACGGATCCCTGGAGCAGAAGTTCCTGTCCTGTTTGATGGAACCACCGTCGTCGTCGCACCGTTATCTTTGTGCGACACCGTTCTCAACCAGAAGGCGACGATGACGACAACGAACGATTCCAACAACGGTGACGGCGTGTGAGCCTGGATCGAGCTCTCGACTTCATCTTCCATCACCGTCATCCGAATGAAAAGAAGGGTCCATCGTCGCAGCAGCGACTTGTGCCACTTGATTCCAGGCTGAGCTTCCCACCTACATGCACATCCAGCAGACGTGCACACGAGAGAGGATGGATGTGTTTTTCCAGTGCAAACTTTTTAAACGCTTATTCTCATTACCGGGCGTTTAGTGGGTAATCTATCAAAATATGTCAATATCAAGTCATCGGTTTTTATTCGCGCGGTTTGGTGGTCCTATTCTTACTGATCGATGTAGTGTGAGTTATAAGGTGCATGAAACGATGCAGAGTTGTGAGCTTTCAGGGCATCTAACGATAACGATTCACACTTTCAAGTGCTAATATGTATGGATGCTAGATGCAGAGTTATACACCTTTACGCTATATTCTTCTTGGTGTAACGTCCCCACTGGGACGTTCCATGAGCACTTGCACATTTATTAACTGAGAGCTTCATCTGCCAATGATCATTTTGTATGCGTATATCGTATGGCAGGAACGAAGATACTCTATTTCAAATGAAGTCAAGGATTTTTCCTTTTCGAAAAGCTCATGGCTGGACCGCAAATCGAACCCGTCATCCTCAGCATAGTTTTGATGAATACTCACGACTTTACAGCGGCATCTATAAAGGCTTTTTAAACCGTAAACACCCGAAACAATCTTCTTTTGATAGATGCAATATAGATATAAAAATAGAATGTAACATCTGGAGTCCTTTATGTGTACACTAAGAGCAAGTTTACCGGGGGCTACTATCTGAGCGAGTAAAATTATTGCCCACGGAGTTGTCATTTTAGTTTAGTTACTCATTTCCACACTGGTCGCTCGAAAATATTTTGGAAACCTATTTTGGAAGAAATCTTCCTGGGATTACCCAGGAATTCCCTCTGAGATTCTAGCATGAATTCTTACTGAGTATCCTCGAGGTATACGTACTAGAATTTCTCCAGGAGTTCCAGATTTCGCCAGGAATTTCTTCCGGGATTTCACCTAAAATATCTACTGGGATTTCTTTTCGGTATTCCTTTCATTCAGAAATTTCTCCGGGGATTCTACCAGGAATTCTTTCGGGGATTCCTTACGGAATTCTTCCGGGGATTCCTCCAGGAATTCCTCCGATGATTCCTCCAGGAATTCCTCTGGGGATTCCTCCAGGAATTCCCCCAGGAATTCCTCCAGGAATTCCTCCAGGAAATTCAGGAGTAATCCTGGAGGATTTCCTACAATAATATTCGTAAAAATAACCGGAGGAATTGCTGGAGAAATTTTCCGAGGAATTCCTGTATGACCTCTTGTAGGAATGCCAGAAGAAATTAAAGGAAGGATCGTAAAAGAACTCCGGAAATATTCCAGGAGGAATTTCTGAAGAAATTCCCGGAGGAGTTCCTTGAGGAATCACAGGAGGAATTCCAACAGGAATCTTCGGAAGAATTCCTGGAGGAATCCCAAGAGAAATACCCGGAACGATTTCTAGATTAAACTCCGGAGGGATTCCTGAAGGAATTCCCGGAGAAATTCCTGGAGGATTTCCTGGATTATTGAGGAATCCAAGGAGAAAATGCTGTTTCCCCGTAGGAATTTCTTGAGGATTCTCCGGAGGGATTCTTGGAGAATTCCCCAGAGAAATTCCTGAATGAATCCCCGGAAGAATTCCTGAATAAATCTCCGAAAGAACTGCTGAAGGAATTCCCGGAGAAACTCCTAGAGGAATACCCGGAGAAATTCCTAGAGGAATTCCCGGAGAAATTCCTGGAGGAATTCCTGGAGGAATTCCCGGAGGAATTCTTGGAGGAATCCTCAGAGGAGTTTTTGGAGAAATTCCCGGAAAAATTCCTGGAAGAATTCCTGGAGAAATGCCTGGAGAAATTCCCGGAGAAATTCCTGGAGGAATACCCGGAGAAATTTCTGGTGGAATTCCTGGAGCAATTCCTGGAGGAATTCCTGGAGGAATTTTGGTCAGGATGGCCGTGCAACCTGTTCCGGGTGAACCAGTGATCTACACACTTCCCGAACCATTTGTTCGCCGAAATCCCCTCGATGTGCAGAACGAGATTTTCCGTTTCTCGCTCACTCCCCGGGAGTCGTCCCACAGCAGTGACACTCACTTCTTCCGGCTCGTCCTCCGGAGATTCTTTTGGTGGTCGTACTCTGCCCCGCTTTGGCGGAGAGGCTTCCACATCCTCCTCCTCCTCCTCCTCTATTGTGAGGCCGTCCCTTCCATTTGGGAGTGATACTTTCTTTTTATTCTTCCAGCACTCACTCGAACGCTGCGACGGGTACTTCTGGTCATTTTCGCTAGTAATTTTCGCAGCAGATATTCTCTAACTGCAAGTGTTTACAAAATTTGTTGCAGACCACCGGTGCGTTTTGTTCGAAACAAAAAAATAAAAACAACAAAGCTCTTTTGACATACCTATATGAAATAGCAATCGTTTCCCGCGCAACTATCGGGCGCCTAAATTTGTGCGCTCGATGTTTCCCGAAAGCCTTGCTGCTGTTTTAGCGGTAAAGGTGCTCGAAAACCCTAATTGACGCACAAAACGGAAGGTTCAAACTTTAGAATCCATTACGGATTTTTCTGGAAAATTCTTCATGAATCGCTTCAGAAATATCTCCTTGAATTTCTTCCAATTTTTTTTCCTGAATTTTGTTGAGAAATTCTTCAAAAAATTCCACCAGTTAAATCACCAAGGATTTCTTTCAAAAACTTCACAAACATTTACTTGGTAATTCCTTCATAAAATTGCTGGGAAAATTCTCCAGAAGTTTCTGCAGAAATGTGATGGAAGATCTTTCAGTTTTTTCCTACAGGAGTTCCTCTTAAGATCCCTCTAGATTTGTTTTTCCAAGAACTTCTTTAGAAAGTCTGCCCCATTGATTCCTTTCGATTTTTTCATGGTTGCCTTTAAAAATCCTCCTGGGATTCCTTCAAGAGAATCTTCCAGATTTTTTTTTGACAAGGCTTACATGTATTGCTTAAGAAATTTCTCCTCCACGGAATATTTTTGAAAATTCTTCGAGAACTCTTCTGGGAAATCTCTCAAGAATTCTCAAAGATATTTTCTATGCGATTACTTCTGAAAATCACAAATCCATATTTTCCAAAGAAAATTCATTCCTCTTCAAAATCTCACAAAAATGTTTTCAAAAGTTGTTCCGAGATTTCTTTCAGAGGAGGATACTCATCTTCAAAGGGTTCATTCGGAAACTCCTTCAGAAAATCTTTTAATGATTATTTAAGAAATTCTCACATATTCCAGTAAGAATTCCTTCAAAAGTTTCTTCAAGAATTAATTTAGAATTTTATAGACTATCATTCATGGATTCCTTTGTAATTTTTTTCAGGGATTTCTTCAGAAAATGTGCATTCCTTTAGGAAATCCACCACATATTTCTATGGAAATTTCTCTTTGGATTCTTCCAAAAGTTCATTCAGAAATCTCGCCACCAGTACCTCAAGAAATTCTATCGGATATTCCTTCTAGAGTTCGTTAATCAATGCCTTCACGATCTCCTTTTGGAATACCTTCAGGATACTAAAACAAGAACAAGACGACGTTCAAAAGGTAAAACATTAAAAGCGGTCGTCTAATCTTTGAAATCGTTTTTGGTCCCGCGTTTATGCTTGGATTTGTCCCATTCGGTTGCCCAAGATTAACAATCTGCATTGATTGTGTCACAGCTTTGAAGGAAAAAGTGTATCCAGATGGACGATTAAGGTTGGAACAAACTGAAGAACGGAAATTAAATACTCTAGAAGTTCCCTGAAATTTCCTCCGAAACAACGTCAATGGCAATCCTGTACCCCTAGGAACACCATAAAAGATTTCTACTAGAACTCTTCAAAGAATTTCTCTTGAAGTTCCTTGGATATTTCACCAAGAACTTTTTGAGAGGTTTCTATGGAAATTCCTTCAGGGATTCCTCCAGGAACTACTTCTGTTATTCCTCAAGTAATTTCTTCAAGTATTTCTCCTTGTATTCCTCGATGGGATTCTTCTGGAATTCCTGGAGGGATTTCTCTAGGAACTTCGGCACCGATTCCCACAGGAACTTTTCCAGAGATTTCTCCAGGAATTCTTAAGGGATTCTTAAGAGATTCTCAACAGTTTCAGGAATTCCTTCTGGAATGTCTAATAGAATTCTTTGTAATTTCTCTTGGAATTCTTCGGGAATTTCTCCAGAACTTCCTTTTAAAATTTCTTCCTGAGCTCCTCCAGAAGTTGCTTCAGAGATTTAATCTTTGAGGAGTTTCTCTTATCATTGCTGGAGAGTTTTCTCCAAGAATTGCTTAAGATATTTGTACTCAAATTCCACAGGGATTTCTTTAGGAACTCTTTCATGGATTGATGATGAAACTTTTTCAAGCAATCTTCCAAGAAACTTCTGCAAATATTGCTTCGAGAACTTCTCCAGAAATTTCTCCAGAAGCTCTTCAGGAATTACTACAGGATTTCACCAAGAGGTTCCTTCGGTATTTCTTCAGGAACTTCTTCGTGGATTTCTACAGGAACTCATTGAAGGATTTTTCCAGAAATTTCTCTGGGAGTTCTTAGAGGTTTTTTGACTGGGGTTCCTTAACGCTTCAGGACGCCCGCCGTTTTAAAAGGTACAATACTGCCAAAAAACCTCGCCCGTCGTACACAGCGCGAGCGCAGTACAGTTTCGGAATCAAACAGTAGCACGTCCTGGAAGGTTAAGGGATATTTTCCGGAAATTCTTGAGGGATTCTGCCACGATTCCTTGATCCTTCATGACAATTACACCGGGAATTTATTCAGATTTTTTCCAGATATTTCTCTATAAGTTCCGTCTGAGATTTCATCAGGAGTTCATTCAATTCATTTAGGATTTTTGTTTTCAAATCCTAAAAAATACCTTAAGGTATTCATCAAAGCAGTTCATCTTGGTTTTCTCCAGGACTTTTTCTGGGAATCCTTCAGGAAATTCAGCAGGGATTCCTTCGATTTTTTTTATTCCTCTAAAAATTCTTCAGAGATTCCTTTAGCAGTTTCACGGGGATTCCAGAAATTTCTCCAAAAGTTTCTTCAGAGATTTATCTTGCAATCTCTTTGAGGAATTTCTCCTGGAGTTTCCTGTAGGGATTCTTCTGGAATTCTTTGAGGAATTTTTCAAGGAATTTCTCCAGGAATTCCTTTAGAAATTTCTCCAAGGGCTCCTCATAGGATTTCTCTAGGACCTCTTTCAGCGATTTCTCCTAGAATTCCTTGTGGGATTTTTCCTGGAATTCCTTGAATGATTGCTTTATAAACTCCTTCAGGGATTCCTCGGAGAACTACTTTTTTCAGGAATTTTCGGAGATTCCTTCGGGAATTTCTTCAGGTATTTTTCCTGGAACTCTTTAAGGGATTTCGCCTAGAATAGTTGGATTGATTTATTCAGGAACTCTTTTTGGGATTTCTACCCAAATTCCTTCAATAATTTCTGCAGGAGCTCCTTATGAGATTTCAGGAATTTTCAGATGGATTTTTCACGAAATTGTTTCAAAAATTCCTCCTGGAGTTCTTCGATGGATTTCTCGTGGAGCTCCTTACGGATTGTTTTTCAGGAATTTCTTGAGAGACTCCACCAAGAACTCCTTCTGGAATATCTGAAGGACCTTCTTCAAGGATTCACCAAAAAGTGCTTCAGATTAGAGATATCACTGGTATTTTTTTTCCAGGAATTCTTTCAGGAGTTTTTTCTTCAGAGCTTTGAATTTTTTAGAAAAATTTCCCCTGAAGTTGCTGAAAAATGGTCTCCTTCCTTCCCTATGAATTCCTTCAAAAAATCATCTATGAAGTCATTCTGGGATCTCTTTTGCAATTCCGTCAGGGATTTCTCCAGGTTTTCCTTCGGAAAATTGCAGGGATTCCTCCAGTTCGTTGATGGATTCCTCCAGGAATACCTTCAATGATTCCTTCTGGAATTCTTTGAGGGATTTCTTCTGAAGTTCCTTGAGCGATTTCTTCTATAATTCATTGAGAATTTCCTCCAGAAATTTTGTCAGGGATTTCTCCAAGAATTTTTTCTTGAAATCATTCAGAATTTTCTTCAGGATTCCCTCTAGAAAATCTATAAGAAGTTTCTCTTGGAGTTTCTTTAGATGCTATTTTCAAGGATTCCTCCTTCAGCGATTTTCCCTGGTATTATTTGAGGAATTTCTCCAGAAATTACTGGGGAGTTTTTTTCTAAGAATTCCGTCTGGAACTCCTTCGGGACTTCCTTCAGGAACTTATTCCAGTAATTACTTCAGGGATGCCTTCAGTTACACCTTGTCCTTTTTTTACGTCCATGCATGACTTAGCGACAAAAAATTCTGCCGCCAAGAAAATGAGCAAACTCAACATTTTTATATTTTTTAAAACATCTCCGTGATTAGGAGAAGTGTACAAAAATATAAAAATGTTTATTTTAATTATTAATTTGGCAGTAGAATTTTATTTCGCTAAGCCAATAGTGGACGTGAAATGAGGTTTAGGTGTATTATTCCAGGAGTTCCTTTAAGGGTTCCTCATGAAATTCATCCAGAAATTGCACCTGAAATTTCTTTTGTGATTTCTTTAGGAGTTCTATCTGAGATTGCCCCAGGAGATCCTTATGTTCTTCCGCTGAAAATTCCTTAGATTTCTCGAGGAGATTTTCCAGGCATTCTCAGGGATTCTTCCGGGATTTTCCGAGAAGTTCCTTGAGGAGTTCTTCCAAGAGCATTTTCAGGATTTTTTTATCTGTATTAACGAGATGTTTAGCCCCAAGCTAGTTCATCTCGGGACCCATGCTTTACTTCCCTTTCGAAGAAAAAACTCGAGTTTGTCGGGAGTGGGATTCGATCCCAGGTCATCGGCGTGATGGTCACGTACTCTAACCATCACACCAGCTCCGCTCCTCTTTTCAGGAATTCTTGCATGAGTTCCTTCAGGGATTCCTTCAGCTTCTTCGGGACGTACTACGAGATTTACTTGAGGATTTCTGTAGCTAGCTCAGCCTACACGTCGCATGCGACCTTTGAACGATCCATCTCCATGCGCAGAAACAAACTCCTACGTATACGGAAACGCCTTTCAAATAAGCTCGACACGGTTCTGTCACATTCGCCCGAAAACCATTCGCCCGAATTCCAAATGCCCGAATGACAAACACCCGAATGTAACAAACGCCCGAAAGTCATTCGCCCGAAAAGACCATTCGCCCGAAAAGACCATTCGCCCGAAATACCATTCGCCCGAAAAGACCATTTGCCCGAAAGACCATTCGCCCGAAAACCATAATAATCTAGAACACTTTTCTGAAATCAGTTTAGGCGTCGTCCACGCGTATGGCTGAACGCCATTATCAACTAATAGTTACTGCAACTATTTTCATCAGAGTTTTTTGCTTTCTTTGAACGCAGTCTAATTTAAGACTTATACTATTACAAACATTTTCGGCAATATAGCTGTGGAAACATTGATTGGAATTGTCCCTTCTTTTGTTAATAGGCTTTTCTTTCTAGGTTCACCTTCAAGGAAATTAAATTCAATTTTATATCATTTGTTACCAGAAATTTGCCCTTCTTGCAATCATGGGCTGTTCTTTTGAGTTATTCTGTTATGGGGAACCTTGATGTTTTACGTTTTTACAACTTCTGGATTCCAAACATGATTTCAAAAGAACAGCTTGCTTAAATAAGAATGCTGAAAGAGCTCACACGTTCTAATTTATATCAACTATTGTTCATTTTAACGAAACGTTGTTATTCCGAGTAGATCAGTCATGAACACTATTAACTTAAAAGTGTTGACTACTCTGTGCTGAAGTATTGTCTTTATCCTTTCGATCAGCAATGCTGTAACAATTAATGACCTAATATGTAATATTTTCACAAGCAATTAGGTCTTCTTCAAAACATAGGCCGTTCTTTCAAACTAAGCTGATATGATAATTATTGGCGCTAGTCCAGCTGTTCTTGCGATTGGTCGGATACTAAGTACACCATGTGCCTGTCCCTAAACTTTCATCATAGCAAACCAAAAAAAAAGCTTGTCCTAAGAAATTGCATGGAATTGGCGCATGACTTTCGGGTAAATGGTCTTTCGGGCGAATGGTCTTTTCGGGCGATTGGAATTCGGGCGTTTGTCATTCGGGCGTTTGTCATTCGGGCATTTGTCATTCGGGCGAATGGTTTTCGGGCGAATGTGGCAGAATCGCTCGACACAGACGAAGTACATGATTGCGGGTAGACACAGAAGCAGGCCTAGTTGTATAAGTGATAAGTTAGTAATTTATGAGATTGTGTTTGAAGTTCTTGAAGAATTTGTCAACCTTGGAACACCTGTAACATGTGACAATAACGCATCCTGAGAAGTGACATGGCGTGTTGCAGCTGCGAGTAAGGCCATTTACGGATTGAGTAACCAACTTAGATCCCTTAGGTCATTATTTCCCAACCTTGGCTCTCACGACCCCCTAGTCTGTTGTCACCCCGCTTTTCGTAGAACAATATAAGCGTGCCTTCCACAATCACGAGGCATGGTCGTTAAGGAGATAGAAAAGCTTTCGGAGTTTTTCAGCGCCAAGTGCGGTGGACAATTCTCGGTGGAACATGGGGCAGACAGAGAACCTTACACATTCAGAGAAACTAGAACAACATCGCTCGGCACTGGAGTAAAGTTACTTTGTAGCCAAGAATTGTCAAGGTAGGCTTAATTGTTAAAACTGTATTTTCATTAAATTCTAAAAATATCTACCCATAAATGTTTGTTTTCTAAGTTCTATCACAGCACACCAGTTGACAAAATAGTGCACGTTTTTTATACAGAGCCCAACTCAGAGTACCCCTCACCCAGACGGAGCCGGTCCAAAATAATGGCGATGACGACGTCGATGATGACGGTGATGGAACACCTCTCAATCAAACAAGGCGCTGCTGGCTGACTGGATGCTGCTAGGTGGTCCCTAACAAAAACCAACTTTCCCAATCCCATAACCGATCAATTGGTCCTTAGGGATGTGCGGGGCGCTTTCGTTTACCCAGCCAACGCCGGCATCACGCTTGGTAGAGCAGCAAGAAACAGCCCAGAAATCGCGCGCACAAAAAAAAAAAAAACAGGAATCTCCCATTTTAAACGCTCCCAATGGAGTGCGGACGATGTGAGTGGAATATTTTTAATCTGCTTTCCAGCTCGTTTCCACAATCTCCAAGAGGGTGCTGGTTTTTCGCAGCTGCACCTGTTCCACGCCAAACTCATATAGCCGTCCGTCATCGTTGGTCGTGGACAGACGGTGGAAAAGGTTTCTGCGACTGGAATTTAGGAATCTGTTGTAAATCAGGATAATGCTTTAAGAAAAGCGTAACTAGAGAATGCTAGCAGATAGCACCAAACGATTCTTGAAGACCATCACTTGCCTTTCACAGTGTTTTGTGTATTCTAATGACGCATTGAAGAGGCTATCCCCTTGGACGCCATCGTCGTCGAAGTTCGAGTTGATATCGTTAGAGGTGTGAAATATTGACGGATTTAGTTCCAAGTCAACTTCGTCCGTCGTCGTTCATCGTCGCTCGTCGTCGTCCCGTTAGTCAGGGACTGCATTTTTTCGCATTACTTCGTTCCGCTACTACTGACTGGTTGCTGATGCCAGTCCCCTCGAACCAAAGCAAAGTGGTGGGGATGGGGATCCTGATGATGATTGGCAGAGCGGAGCGCATAAGTAACACGTGGAAAATATAGAGAGCCATTTTTCATACTATCACTCTTTCCTGCCTGACTGGTTCTGACGCAGCAAGTTGTTCCCTAAATGTGCGAGGTGATGAAACTGCAGCACTACTGCGAGCACGGTGACGACTATTTGGCGAACGATGAGGGGATTTTGGATGGTATGTTTATTTTCGGCTTCTACTTTATGTCCGATATTGGCTTGGCGTCGGAGGACTTTTATTCCGGATGGCACCGTATTGGGAGATGTCCACTTTTTTCACGGAGCTTCGACTGATTTTGATGATGGGGAGCTATCACAAGCATACGGCAGAGGTCAATTCTTCGTGATGAAATATTAGAAGGACTGTATTGATAGGACCGTCTTTGAATTGATCGAAACTTTGAAAATTGTGGATCAATCAGATTCATGAATCTTCATTTCAGTACTCACAATAATTGTAAATGAGGAATTCTCTGCATCTTTAAGTGAATCACAGTAAGAAAATGGATTTTTTTCATGCTATTACACTAGTTTACAAAATAAAACGAAAGTCGTAAACTTCTGCCAACGACCAAAATTTTTTAGGCTAATTTAGCGCTGATTTCAAAACCGTGCTTCAAAAAAAATTAAGTAGAACAGTTTTTGAGTTTTAGGTCAATTTCGAGTTTTACAACTTTTTAAAATATGGAATTTAATGAAATTCAAATATCTTGAGTTTTGTTCAATCAATTTTAATTTTTTTCCAGAAATTAACAACTGAATATAATACCATTCAATCATTTGAGTGCAGGTTTTGCGTCAGATTGATGAAATTCAAGATATTGGCGAGTTTGGGGGACGATGTCTCTAAATTTTAGCAAAATTTACAAAAATATATGAAGAAAAGTATTTCTTATCAATAAGAAAAAAAACAATTTAAAAATTCTTTCTCAACGTTTATTCGACATACCATATGTAGGCGAGTTACAGTAAAATATTCAGCTTTATCGGAGCATTGGTTACGGAGAATGAGATGATGAAGTGAGCAACTTTGCTTAAAAATAGAACAAAAATCGATTTCAAATCATCAACCTTGTATAGAAAGTCGAAAAAAATTTCGCTCTACTGCAATTTTTTTCCTTCGCGTTTTCGAACTCAGGGTATGATTCTACACCAAAAGCGATCATCAGCTTACCAAGTTCAAAAATGCTGTAAACTAGTGTTATCATCAGAGTTCGTATTGTATTTACTCTGTTGTACTTGTTGATTCTCAGTTTTGCATTTCTCGTTCACAAGTGTACTGGAAATGCTATATGTTCACTCCAAAAATAGAAATAGATGCTTCTAGCTTCTGCCTCAGCACGGAGTCTTGAGTCACTTATACCAAACAACTCAGTTCGACGAACCGATGTGGTGTCTGTGGCACTTTTTGGCAGTAAACCACAACGGAATTGATGTCCGGTGATTCATTCGACGTGGAATCTGGTCCCATCATTTCCTTTTGAAAATGGTTCGGATCGGTCCAGCTGTTCCAGAGTTATTACTGTTTAGGGGTTCCGGACCGGTACTCCAGGAACCAAACCAATGCATGCGACACATCATCAAATAGCGGCTGCTTCGATAACCTGATGAACGGTTAGTAATAAAATATGCACAGACCAGGACACCGGTAGTGTCCCGGAACCGGCTTCAGGTGTACGTCGGTTCCCGGAAAACCATTTCCCCCAAACCCGTTTCTCGGAAAGCCATTCCCCGCAATGTACCATTTCCCGGAAAAACATATTCAAACAAATTCAATATCAAAAAACAACATTTCTATTACTTTCATTATTTTGTAAAGATTTCTTTGCATAAAAATAATAAAATTATGTACTACTCTCAATTTGTATTAGTTTTTTTATTACGAGTATTATGAATAATTGAAAGCTCTAAATTACGGTATGCCTCCACAGCTAATCGGAGGGACAAGAACATTGCTTTTCTCTGTTTTCCAGTTTTTTGATCGTACGAATATCAAAGACTCCTTGTTGAGTCGGTTTTCTCGGTAGGGCGATGGAAGTGCGAGTGAAAAATCCGGGTTCAGAATCGCGCTACAATAATCGTAGATCAGTCGGTAGGGCGCGTGGAAACGCGAGCACGAAATCCGGGATCAGTGGTCATCGTGATCAAATAAATCATAATCGTGATGAAGACCGCGACGTGTATTTCCATATAACTAGTGGATCATATCACCTAACAGAGGTGGCTCCTAGATCCACACCTTACCCTACCCTACTAACCACCATTCCTTCCCGTGACAACTGTGGGGATGCTGTGGATTCCACGGTTTCTAGTAGCAACGGTTGTCGAACTAACATTCCTTCCCTTTCCTGATGACCGTAAGGACGTGGCCAGCGCCGTTATTGACTTTAAATAGCTGAACTCTCGAATTGTGCACATTGAGAATGGTTAGCTAGTCCCAAGCTTTCACATTCATTGGCTCTCTGTGCAACTTCGATTGTTCTGGTCAATCACGGAGTAGCAACTACGATGTGTACGGTTATCTTTGCTTTGCTTTGCTTTTGCTTTGCGTACGAATATCAAAGACTCCTTGTTGGTAGCCTAAGAATTCGTCAAAAGTATTGCGTTCATCTTCTTTGAAAACCAAAATTTGTTTCAAATAACTATTATAGCAATATAACTTTAAAAAACAGCCTATGTTTAAAAGAAGGGAAAATATTCGATGAAATAGGTAGCAGTTTGATCTCGATAAACACGAAAGAACAGCATATGCGTAAAAGAAGGGAATACACAATATGGAACTATTGCTAGCTTAATGCCAACAACTATTCTAACAGTGTAACTAGAAAGAATAGCCTATGTTTAAAAGAAGGGGCAATATTTGATGAAAACATGGACAGGTTAATTCCGACAACTATTTTGAAAGATAACTCGGAAGAACAGCCCAGGTGTAAAAGAAGGGAAAATATCGATTGTATAACATTTCGCCGAAAATCAATTCGCGGAATTCCTTTTTGCGGTGTAATATTTCGCAGAATGTCATTTGGTGGAATGAACCATTTTGCGGAATGCACCGTTTTACCGAAAGTCATTTGGCAGAATGTACCGTTTTGCGGAAAATCGTTAATATCATACAAAAATTTAACTGATCGAAAGACCACATCATGATAAGATCTAAGTTTCAAAACTCAAAACAGCAAATGAAATATGTAATGTTTCATAACAACAATTAAATGTTTGTAAGGGCATACTTCGAAAGAACAGCTTATGTATAAAAGAAGAAAAACTCTTCGATAAAATTAATTCAGCAGTTATTATTCTAAAATCAGCATAACGCATAATATTTATCAAAGAACAGCCTTTGTTGAGAGGAAGGGCTGATATCTGATATCTGATTAATAGCATATCTGTAAAAAAAAACAGCGTATGTTTGATAGGTAGGAAATCCTCTGATTCAAAAATGAGATTTGTTTTGATTTCTGTTATAACAGTACAAGCTAGTTGGAACATCAAAAAGAAGAGAAAGCCGATAAAGTTATCCCTAAGAAGTGTTACTTGACTTAAGGGTTACGCGGTCACTTGGTTTACAAAAAGCAACATTTTAACATAAATTGATTTCAATCAATAAGGGCGAACCTGTAGAAGCTGAGAAGTAGGCTCAGTACGAAAATTATGATGCAGGGAGATTAGGCTCAATTGACATGATGCGATTATTAAAAGAAAGAAAAATCTCATAAGAATGAGTTAGTTGCTGGCTTACTAAATAATACTGTAGCACTGCAACTTATAAGTTAACAACTTATTCTTTAAAGAAGGTAAATTTTTAAATGTAGATATCAGTTTGGTCTCCATCAGCAAGTGTTATTTGAAAGGAGAGCACATTTGAAAAGAAGGACAAACCTCCTACGGAGTTAGCAGTGGACCACTAATAAACAACATAACTGTGCAACTCGAAAAAAACTCGATTTAGAGATGGATACATTTCTGAAGGTAGGGTCAGCAGCCTGGCCACCAAAAAAACACACTTATAGTGTTACTCTAAAGAACAGCCCATTCTTAATAGAAGAAAAAATGTTCATTTGATTAGCAGTTTGGTCGCTGGCCAAAATTTTCAACAGTGTAACATGAAAGAACAGCCTATTATCAAAAGAAGGTGAAATCTTCTATAGAGTGTCGAATTTCATCGCCGCAAACTTAACAACACATACAGGGGGTGGCCAAAATGTTTGGGATAGGCAACTTTATTTCTCCCACAAAAAAATCAACATGCTGTAACTTTTCATAGAGTGCATCAAAAACTCTCAAATTTTGTCTGTTTTTCAACTTATTATATGTGCATCATTGGTACAAATTTGGGCTCGATTGATCAATGTTTCGCAAAGTTAGAACCGTTCAAGTAAAACGCTATTTTTTAGACAACTCATTTTTGAGCTGTCATATCTCGGAAACCAAATTGAATAAAATTTTGAACGTACACTAACAATATGAAAATGCTTCACAAACTATTAAAACATAGGTACTTTTTAAACGTTGAAAAAAGTTATCATGGATTGACACTTTTTGGATTATTCTCGAAAAAAATGTATTTTTTGCCTTTCTCGTACACCAAGGTGTACCGAAATGCTATATGTTCACTCCTAAAACGAAATTTTGATAGGACCCCCGGAGGGTCAAGTCTTATATACCAATCGACTCAGCTCGACGAGTTGAGATGATGTCTGTGTGTGTGTGTATGTGTGTATGTGTACAAAAAGGTCACCTCATTTTTAAATAGTAAATATCAAGCGATTTCAACGCTCTTGATTTCATTCGACGCGGAATATTGTCCCATCCTTTTCTATTACGATTGGTGTTTTTCGGTGACGATTGAAAACTCCTTCTTTATTCTTCTTTACGTTTCAACCTACTTTATTAACTTTCGGTCATCTTCAGAACTGTCAAATAACATAATACAAAAAAAAAATCACAATTACAATCATTACAAACATTTAAATTCACATTACAAAACACTTACGATTCCGCCGGACGTTCGTTTGTCAAGGCGGTACACTTAATTCTAAATTGCTTGTCTTATGTAATATCGTTATGTCCTCGTCTCTCTTGCTGTCGTCGTGTTCGTCGTTGTTCGTCTTTAAGCTTGTTAATCAAATTGTTGTAAGTGTTAGTAAACCCGTCTACGTCACGCTGTAAGTTAACCGTCGTTTCGTTGTTGATTTTTATGTGGACCACTTCAGCAGCCAATCTGCTTGCATCATTATTGATTCTCTCTAGGATCCGAGTTCGAGAGAAGTCAAAGTGGTGCCCGTTGTCTACCGCGTGTTGCGTGAGTCCCGTAGCTGAAGCGTTGGTGCGTATAGAGTTTCTGTGTTGTGTGATGCGCTTGTCCAGCGTCTGAGAAGTTTGTCCGATGTACTCCTTTCTTTCGCATGCGCCACAAGGAATACTATATACCACATTCGTTTGTTTCATTTGTGGTATTGGATCTTTCAGTTTCGTGAAGACCGTGTTCTTCACTTTATCGCCTGGTTTAAAAGACGCCGTGATATCGAATTTTCTCAACGTTTTGTTCACCTTCTCGCTTAAACCAGGGATGTATGGGATGGACACATATTTCTTGGGTTCCCCATTCTCACGTTCGTTCTCCAGAGTGTTGTAGAGAAGGTGTACTCGGCGTTTTACCGCGCGGTAGACAACGGGCACCACTTTGACTTCTCTCGAACTCGGATCCTAGAGAGAATCAATAATGATGCAAACAGATTGGCTGCTGAAGTGGTCCACATAAAAATCAACAACGAAACGACGGTTAACTTACAGCGTGACGTAGACGGGTTTACTAACACTTACAACAATTTGATTAACAAGCTTAAAGACGAACAACGACGAACACGACGACAGCAAGAGAGACGAGGACATAACGATATTACATAAGACAAGCAATTTAGAATTAAGTGTACCGCCTTGACAAACGAACGTCCGGCGGAATCGTAAGTGTTTTGTAATGTGAATTTAAATGTTTGTAATGATTGTAATTGTGATTTTTTTTTTGTATTATGTTATTTGACAGTTCTGAAGATGACCGAAAGTTAATAAAGTAGGTTGAAACGTAAAGAAGAATAAAGAAGGAGTTTTCAATCGTCACCGAAAAACACCAATCGTAATAGAAAAGGATAACGTAAACGGTGATCAAAACAACCATAAGAATATTGTCCCATTGTTTCCTATTGAAAATGATTCGAATCGGTCCAGGCGTTCCGGAGTTATGGCCATTTAGGTGTTCCGGACCGGTACCCCAGGAAGGGACCAGATATGAAATTGCAACAAACCCATGCATGCGACCCATCAAACCACGGCATTTTCGATTATCTGATGAATGGTAAGCAGGAAAATAGTCGCGGACTATATCTGAACCGGTAGTGTTCCGGAACCGGTTCGGGGCTGTCCATAAACCACGTGGTCATGAGGGGGAGGGGGGGGGGTTCGGCCAATGGCCATTTTGTATGGACAAATGACCACGCGGGGGGGGGGGGGGGTTGAAAAGTCCCAAAAAAATGACCACGTGGTTTATGGACAGCCCCTTCTGGGTGTCCTGCCGGAAGTGACAAAATATAAAAGTGAATTAAACCCATGCATGCGACACATCAAATTGCAGCTTTTTGTATAACCTGATGAACGATAGACAGAAAAATAGTCTCGGATTATATCTAAACCGGTAGCATATCGGAACCGGTTCCGGGTATCCCGCCGGAAGTGGCCAAATATAAAAATGACCCAAACCCATGAATGCGATACATCAAATCACCGCTTTTTCTGTAACCTGATGAATGGTAAATAAAATAATAGTCTCAGACTATATGTGATCCGGTAGAATTCCGGAACTGGTTCCGGGTATCCCGCCGGAAGTGGCCAAATATAAAAGTGGACCAAACCCATGCATGCGATTCATCAAATCGCCGCTTTTTCTATAACCTGATGAACGGTAAATAGGAAAATTATCGCAGACTATATCTGAACCGATAATGTTGCAGAACCGGTTCCGGGTGTCTCACCGGAAGTGGCCAAATATAAAAGTGAAACAAACCCATGCATGCGACACATCAAATCACCACTTTTTCTGTAACCTGATGAATGGTAAACAGGAAAATAGTCTCAGACTATATCTGATCCGGTAGAGTTCCGGAGCTGGTTCTGTGTATCCCGCCGGAAGTGGCCATATATAAAAGTGAACCAAACCTATGCATGCGACAAATCAAATCGCCGCTTTTTCTATAAACTAAGGAACGGTAAGCAGGAAAATAGTCTCAGATCATATCTGAACCGGAAGCAGCCTAATTCATACATGTGGCCTATTCGATAACTAGTACGATCAGCAAGAAAATAAGCTAAGCCCACATTAGAAACTACTGATAGTGTTCCGGAATCGGTTGGAGGTGTCTCGCTGAAAGTGGCCAATGTAAAAGAGAACCAAAAAAATATTCGCGACACATCAAATGGCTTTTAAGGTATCCTGATGAACGGTTACCAAGAAAAAATATCTCAGATCCTGCTTGGGAAAACTAGTAGTGTCCCGGAATCGGTTCCCGATGTCCCTCTGGATGTGGTCAAATACATGCGCTTCATCAATCGCGGTTTTTTCGATAAGCTGATGAAAGGTTTTCAAGAAAATCAGCTCAGATTACGTTAGAGACCACCGATAGTATTCCACAACCGGTTTCAGATGTCCCACCGGAATTGGTCAAATATAAAAATGAACCATGTAAATTTTCCGGAACCGGTTAAGGGTGTCCCACAGGAAGTGGACACACATAAAAGTGAATCAAACCCATGCTTGCGGTACATCAAAATGTTTTTTTGTCAGTAACCTGATGCATGGATAATAAGAAAATAGGCACAGTCCACAGAATTTACTACCACCGGTAGTGTTTTTAGTTCCGGGTAACCTGATTAACAGTTTTCATAAACTCAGATCACATTTATATGTACCGATTGTGTTCCGGAATCATTTCCGTGGGTCTCGTAAGAAATACAAAATAGACTCAGACTACATAAGAGGCTACCGGTGGTGTTGCAGAAGCAGCGTTGGGTGCTTCAGCGGAATTACGAAAATGAACTAAATCAATGCAGGCGATGGATATGTGTAAGAGAACCAAAAACCTAAAAAAAACACTAATTAATCCACCTAGCGGTGATGGTGCCTTTCTCGTGCTTTAAAATATCCTTTAAACAAAACTCGAGCGACATGTTGATGACATTGACATAAATACAAAATGAAAACTGCTTGCTAAATCTACTCAATATGGATACATTTTATATAAGCATAACATCCAATATTCAGAAAATATAAAACAACGATCCAAAACTCAAACCAAACGAGTGGCATGAAGCCGCAAAATTTTGATACGTCATTTTAGATTTTCCGGTCATCATTTTATGACTCCGGATATCTACCCCAACTAAACTAACCGCCATCTTGAACATTGAGACACCATCTTGGATGTTCTGGTATTCATTTTTTGGACTCTGTACCTGAAATTACATAAAATAGTCGCCGTATTGAATTTTGGCATGTCGTTTATGATTTTCTGGTTACCAGTTTTGGACGAAGACCGGCATTCTTCCCCATTCAAACTGTAGTCATATTGCAGACCTTGTGAAACAGCGCACAGCTTGGGTTTTCTGATTAGAAATTTTGAATTCTGGACATATTTTCATACAAAATATGCCCATAATGCAAGAATTAAAAATCCTATAAAATAGGTACTAACTTGAATACTGGGCCATTAATCATCGCGATTTGATATATCGCATGAATGGGTTTGCTTTACTTTTACTTCTAACCACTTTCGAAGCCACAGCTGAACCCGCAACACTACCGGAAATCTAATGTGGTCTGATCCTTTTTTCCATCAGGTTGTCGATAAGTCGTGATCAGTCTTGTTAGAGATCACAGTCATTTGAACCTTTTCGTCGATATTCGGCCTCCTTTGTATCCGACATTCGCAACACAAGCAATCAAACTACTGTTCGAAACGAAAATGTCAAACGAATGCACTTCACCACGATAGCGGCTTCGGGAGACGGTTCGGCTTTGGTTATTCCTGTCTTCTTCCATAATAAGAGCTATGTTGCCCATCTGTGTGTCGTATTCAATGCAACATGCAATAATAAACTAATATTAACATTCATAATCGGAATTGGCTGAAAATCTATGCGTAAAGCTAGAATTAGACACATGTCATCGTGTCAGATGACATTGATTTAACCCTTTCTTATGTTTATTGATCTTCGTTCTACTGCTCGTGTTGTGTGTAGGTAAGAGGTAACGATAGCGCACGAATGTAACAAAGCTGACTGACACCCGACTGCGGCAACGAAATGAAAGTGTCGAATGCTTACAAGACTGTTCGTGATTTGATGTACCGCATCCATGGGTTTGGTTAAATTTTACATTTTACTACCCGGATCTGATTCCGGGTAACTACCGGCTGAACCAAATATGGTCTAACATTATTGTCTTGTTAACTGCTCATCGGTTAACCAAAAACGCTGCAAATTGAAGGTGTCACATGCAGGGTTTGACAATTTCGACGGGACTCTCGGAACCAATTCCGGATCACTACCAGTTGTCTTTAGTGTGACGTAAGGCTATTTTCTAGCTAGCAGTTCATCAGGTTATCGCAAAAGCCACGATTTGATGTATCACATGCCTGGGTTTGGTTTACTTTTACATTTGGCCTCTTCCGGCCACTCAAAACCGATTCCGAAACACTTGCTGGCCGTTCATCAGGTAATCTTAAAAGCCGCTATTTGATGTGACGCATGTACGGGTTTGTTTCTCTTCCAGATTTAACCACCTCGGCGGGAACCCCGGAACGGGTTCCGGAACCCTTCTGGTTCAGATATGGTCTGAGATGGTTTTCCTGCTCATTGTCCATCAGGTCATCGAAAATGCCGTGGTTTGATGTTTCGCATGATGCTGGGTCATTAGGCCGAAGGTCATTAGGCCGAATGGTCATTAGGCCGAATGGTCATTAGGCCGAACGGTCATTAGGCCGAATGGTCATCAGGACGAATTGAAAGTTAGCCGTTGTTTTTACCTTTTCCAACAATTTTTGACAAAAACTAGTTTAACAATGGAACTAGAAAGAATAGCCTATGTTTTAAAGAAGGAAAAATTTATGAATTGAATATCAGCAGTTTCAGCGCCAAAAACTATTTCAGCAATGATACTAGAAAGAACAGCCTATATTTAAAAGAAGGAAAAATTCATGGGTAAAATATCAGTAGATTCAGCATCAATAAAGTATCTTCGTGCCTGTCACACGATACACACATGCAAAATGGTCATTTGCAGAGGAAGCTCTCAGTTAATAAGCTGAGAAGCAGGCTTTGTCTCAGTGGGGACGTAACGGCAAGAAGAAGACCCAACGACTATTCGGCCTGATGACCATTCGGCCTAATGACCATTCGGCCTAATGACCATTCGGCCTAATGACCTTCGGCCGAATGGCCTTCGGCCTAATGACCTTCGGCCGAATGGCCTGACACCGTTTCGCATGTATGGGTTTGGTTCAATTGTATATTTGGCCACTTCCAGCGGGACGCCTAGAACCGGTTTCGGAACACTACCGGTTCAGATATGGTCTGAGATGATTTTCCTGCTCATTATCCATCAGGTCATCGAAAATGCCGTGATTTGATGTGCCGCATGCACGGGTTTGATACAATTGTATATTTGACCACTTCCAGCGGGACGACTAGAACCGGTTTCGGAACACTACCGGTTCAGATATGGTCTGAGATGATTTTTCTGCTCATTATCCATCAGGTCATCGAAAATGCCGTGTTTGATGTGTCGCTTGCATGGGTTTGGTACAATTGTATATTTGGCCACATCCAGCGGGACGCCCAGAACCGGTTCGGGAACACTAACGGTTCAGCTATGGTCTGAGACTATTTTCCTGCTTACCGCTCATCAGGTTATCGAAAATTCCGGGATTTGATGTGACTCATGCATGGGTTTGGTTCACTTTGATATTTGCCACTTCCGGCTGGACACCCGGAACCGATTCCGGAACACTACCGGTTCAGATATGGTCTTAGACTATTTTTCTGCTTACCGCTCATCAGGTTATAGAAAATGCCGTGGTTTGATGTGTCGCATGCATAGGTTTGATGGATTTTCATATCTGGTCCCTTCCTGGGGTACCGTTCCGGAACACCTAAATGGCCATATCTCCGGAACGGCTGGACCGATCTGAACCATTTTCAATAGGAAACAATGGGACCAGATTCCGCGTCGAATGAACCATCGGTCATTGAAATCGGATGAGGTTTACTGCCAAAAAGTGATGTGAGTTTTTTGTACACACACATACAGACACACACACACACGCACACACATACACACACACAGACATCGCCTCAATTCGTCGAGCTGAGTCGATTGGTATATGTGATTTGACCCTCCGGGCCTTCTATCAAAAAGTCATTTTTGGAGTGAACATATAGCCTTTCCAGTACACTTAGTGTACGAGAAAGTCAAAAACTAAAGCGATCCCATCAAATCACACCATTTCAGATTCCTGAGACGTAAATTTACAGTAGGATGGATCAACGTTGTATGGAAAAATTAAAATTTAAGTGCATCAGCCCGGAACATTCTTTTAAATCTTTATTTGCGTCTAAAGTTACTGCGCAAAATTTTGATGTGACTGGAGGGCGAGCTCTGTAATGTGGTTGATATTTGAATGTGATATAGCATTGGCTATTCAAATAACTACATTACAAATTCTACATGAATTTTGTAACCAATGATAATAAAATATAGCATAAAGTGTACAGATAAAACTTTGTCAAAGTGATCTGTGAAAAAAGTTTAACCCTATTGTTATCTTGGTATGAATCAGCCTCCAGTGAAGGTGGTCAAGTAGTCACCTGAAAGTACTGATACTTTCAGCTCTGCCCATACGTTGAGCATAATGTAGGAATAAGTGCCCCAATTCAATGATGACCTTGATAAAATTCATGATTTTCTAAATAAAGCATTCTCATGATTCAGAAATTCTTAGGTGGTACAGTCCCAGATCGCTGTTATGAGCATTTCCTCCATCTCGTCCGTTACCAAAGCTCAGAGATTTAGGGCTGATCACTGACTCTAATGCAAGATTGATTGCGTCGACGGAAAGATCATGAGTACATATTCGACGAGAAAGTCACTATCACCACTAGGTGGATAAATCTGTTTTTTTTTTTACATCAGTGTCAATAAATTTCAATGTTGATATCCAAAGATTTTCCACTTCTGTTCTCAAGTTATCTCTAATCAGATATATTAGGGCCTATTTAGATTGAAGGAAGAACACATTTAGTAATTTTTATGTGGTATTGTAAATTTGACTTATTTTCCTCTATATGGGTAAAAATTTCAACCCGGTGTAACTTAATTCGTCGTGAGAAAATATTACATTTTATAACGTCGTATTAAGTATGAATATATTGTTGATAAACGGTAAAAAATTCATTCAATTCGGTTCACTGGTTTCCGAGATATGACAGTTCAAAAATTAGTTGTCTAAAAAATAGTGTTTCACCCGAACGGTTCTTACTTCGCGAAAAATTCATCAATCGAGCCCAAATTTGTACCAATGATGCACATATAATAGGTTGACAAACAGTCAAAAATTGAGATTTTTTGATACACTCTATGGAAAGTTACAGCATGATGATTTTTTTTGTAAGAGAAAAAAAGTTGCCTATCCCAAACATTTTGGCCATCCCCTGTATGTTTCTTAATATTACTATTACAATACAACGATCGGTTTTTCTACTGTATTTTTTTTCGGGGAATTTAAGAGAATGAATGAAAATGTTCTTACATTTATTTCAAAGAAAGATAAAAATTGATTAATTGTAAACAGTAGCTGTAATATTTCTTGAACATCGCCGAAAAAGATCATCATAGTCCTGAAGGTGCAGGGAACAGTTTCATTATCATCCACCTTTGTATATGATTTCCATTCATTTGCCGAGATTTGCACAACCGAACGCTCGGCAATCGCAATTTAACTGAGATGTCAGCAAAAAGTGAAGTTTATTCATAGCAGCACCCATGGGTACCGCTGGCATCAAACACAAAACGTCAAGCGTTTAGCCGAGATTTCAGCAAATGAACTGTAACTGAGATTTGCACAGCCGATCTCGGCATTCTGTTTTAAGTGTGTGCCTGGGATCCTTTTGAAATCTGCTCAATTTTTCACGAATATTTTTTATTTATGTGAAGTGTTAAAGCCGTAAAAGCGTTGAATTCCTTGACAAAGACCCTTTGTTTAGTTTTGAACACCCCAACCAATTGTATTTCTTTTGTAATCATTACCGTTATGAGTTTGCTTTGTACATATATGAAGTAATTTTCCCTCCCTTCGGTCAGTTGTAACAAACTACCAAGAAATATTATAGTCAAATTGTGTTCTACTGAAAGTGGACGTAAACCTTTTGTAATTATATCATGCATTGTATAAGAACCATATATAAGTCCAAGTAACAATCATTATTAGAAGATAGTAATAGAAGAGTACCATTACAAGAAGACATTACACCAGTGAATATCATCCGAAATATGTTCTGTTGAGACCAGATAGCTCAAATGTACGAATGTACTAGATACCCTAATAAACCATGAAATACCACCAGTAATCACAGACAGATGGACTAAATGTTCTCGTGATTTAAAGATGAAGAAACGAACCATCCCAGTGTACCTAAGCCAGACCATTATCTACGAATTGAGCTTCTGGCATTAACATGAAGCTTTTTGGATTGATTCATGATTAAGCTTCAGAAGTAATTCCTGTACACATCCCCAAAGGTATTTCTGACATAAATTCTTAATCAGTAGGAATTTCTACGAACAGATCTAAAAGTTATTTGGAATGTATCTCAGGGTCGCACAAGGAATCCGTTAAGCATTCATATTGTGTTTGAAGACCAGACGCAAAATGTTATGTTTTGCCTTTCTCGTACACTAAGTGTACTGGAAAGGCTATATGTTCACTCCAAAAATGACTTTTTGATAGAAGGCCCGGAGTGTCGACTCACATATACCAATCAACTCAGCTCGACGAATTGAGGTGATGTCTGTGTGTATGTATGTGTGTGTGTATGTGTGTGTGTATGTGTGTGTATGTGTGTGTGTATGTGTACAAAAAAAACTCACATCACTTTTTGGCAGTAAACCTCAACCGATTTTAATGACCGACGGGTCATTCGACGCGGAATCTGGTCCCATTGTTTCCTATTGAAAATGGTTCGGATCGGTCCAGCCGTTCCGGAGTTATGGCCATTTAAGTGTTCCGGACAGTACCCTTGGAAGGGGCCATACATAAAAATGTAACAAACACATGCATGCGACACATCAAACTGTGGCATTTTGGATAACCTAATGAACGTTTAGCAGGAAAACAGTCTCAGACCATATCTGAACCGGTAGTGTTCCGGAACCGGTTCGGTATGTCCCGCAGGAAGTGGACAAATATAAAAGTGAACTAAAGCCATGCATGCGACACATCAAATTGCGGCAATTTCGATAACCTGATAAACAGTTAGCAAGAAAACAGTCTCAGGCCATATCTGAACCGGTTGTGTTCCGGAACCGGTTCCGGATGTCCCGCCGGAAGTGGCTAAATATAAAAGTGAACCAAATCCATGCATGCGACTTTTTTATAAACCAATGACAGGTTGGCATTAAAAAAGACTCAGACCATATCTGAACCGGTAGAGTTTTGGAACCGGTTCCGGATGACCCGCTGGGAGTGGTCAAATAAAAAAGTGATCCAAACCCATGCATGCGACACTTCAAACTGCGGCAATTTCGATAACCTGATGAACAGTTAGCAAGAAAACAGTTCCAGACCATATCTTAACCGGTTGTGTTCCGGAACCGGCTCCGGGTGTCTTGCCGGAAGTGGCCAAATATTAAAGTGAACCAAATCAACGCATGTAACATATCAAAGCGCGGCTTTTATGATAATGAAAGGTTGGCATAAAATAGACTCAGACCATATCTGAGCCAGTAGTGTTGCGGAACCGGTTCCGGGAGTTCCGCCGGAAGTGGCCGTATATAAAATTTTACATAGTTTTTACATGCGGCACATCAAATCACGGATATTCCGACAACTTGATGACCTTTTATGCTAAGACCACATTATGGACTGTCAGTAGTTCCGAAACTAGTTCCGGGTTTCCCTCTGAAAGCGGCTGAATATAAAATTGTAGCAAACCCATGCATGCGACATAGCAAAGCGCGGCTTTTTTGATAACCTAACAAACGTTTGCAAGCAAATAGGCTCAGATAATTTAAGAGACTATCAGTAGTGTTCCGCAACCGGTTCCGAGCCGAAAGTGAAAGCAAACCCATGCATGCGATTGAGGTATCACGGCTATTTAGGTAACATGATGAACAGTTGCAAAAAAATAGAAGCAAGCCATATCAGTGTGTTACGGAACCGATTCCGGTTGTCCCGCCAGAAATGGTCAAATGTAAAAGAGAACCAATACATGCAACATATCAATGACTTATTCAGTAACATGATAAACGATAGCCAACAAATAATCGCAGACCATATTTGGGAGAACCGGTAGTGTTCCAGAACTAGAGACGAGACGAGTAGCCCACCGAAAGTGATAAAATATAGAAGGGAACTGAACCACAGCGGCGTTTTTTTTTATAATCTGATGTAAGGCCAACAAGAAAATAGTCTCAGGCCACATCTAGAACTTGTAATAATATTTCGGAATCGGTTGCGGGTGTTCCTTCGGAAGTGATTTAATAGAAGTCTCCAGTTAGCCTAGTGGTTAAAGTTTTGACTCCCTGAGCATAGTGTATCATTGTACTTGCCTCACAATATACAAGTTCATGCAATGGCAGGCAAAGAAAGCCCTACAATTAATAACTGTGGAAAAGTGCTCCAGTGGGGACTTCGAGCCATAAAGAAGAAGAAGAAACCAAAATCATGCATGCGATACATAAAATCGTGGTTTTTCAAAAAATTGTTGAACTGTTAGCAAGAAAATAGCCTCAGATCACATTAATTTTCAGCTTTTTAGGTAACTCGATGAACTAACTGTTCAACAAGAACATAATTTCAGACCACATTTGAGACAACCAGAATTGGTTCCAGGTGTCCCACCGGAAGTGGTCAAACGTAAAATTTAACAAAACCCATGCAAGCTGCACATCAAATAGCGGAATTATAAAAGTGAACAAAATAAATGTCAAAGCGATAAATCAAATCGTGGCTTTTTTTGATAGCCTGTAAACGTTGGGAAAGATTATAAGTGAAGAAATGGTCAAAGTCTTCATATATGCAAGAGAACAAAATCGTGACCAACGTGATATCTTCAAATCACATCATTTCAGATTCCAGCGGTGTAAATGCATAGTAGGATAGATCAACGTTTTATGGAAAAATTAAAATCTAATCGCATCAACACCTTATCAATTTTCAATCTTCAATCTACTTTTGCTTCTAAAATTACTGCTCACAATTTGGGTGCGGCTGGTTGAGCCCTCGCTCTTCTCATTGCGATTGAAATTTGAATGGAAATTTTTACATTTTCTGAATTTTTCTCGTAAGAAGATCACATTTTACATGAATCGTGTTACATTTGGTAATTAAATATAGCCTAAAGTGTAAACAATGGCGAAGATCACAAAGTGATCTACGATTGTGAATAGAGTTGACCTTCTTCATGCATTAGCTGACGCTCGCCCCGCTGCCGTAGTGCATGAAATGGAGTCATGATGACACCAATCAGAGATGTCAGATTATTTTTATCAAAAATCTGTATCATTACATATTCTTCTGCAATGATGCAAATGATCACCTCACTAGTGCTCATCACAACTCATCAACTGTATATTTATCGCGTGCGATTGAACTGTTCACTGATCAGCGATGACCAGCAGCAAAGAGGTGGCAAAACGAACATGATGTAAATCACAAACGATTTTGCACACATCTGACTGGGCCGTCACACGCTCGCCCGAACAACCAAACCATACCGAATAGGTTGGTTTGCGAAACTACGGCATGAACGCTCGACACGCACACAGAAGCAACATTCGCTAGAACGCAACGGCTCAACGGCGAAAAGGAAGAGTCAACTATGCTGATTAGTGTTGAGTCCGTTCGTGTGCTACTCGTATGGGAGGTTGATTGAATAAAGCGAGGATGGGTGAAAACGTATTCGTTGTCGAAAGCAAATCGCATCATTTCGCGAATGTTTTCATCAAATAGCAAGCTTGTTCTTCTGTTTCGCCGTTTTTGAGGGTATAGCAGACACCGAGAGTCCTAGATTTCTATAGGAACTAACAAAAATGTACTACTTTCTAACAGTTTAAAACTTTTGCAGGTATTCATTTTTCTAAAACATGTGTGAAAACGTACAAATTTTTAAAAATTATTTAAAGTTTAAGCAACAATTTATAAAGTTTTCAATAAATTTATTGCAAAAAGCTTCAAATTTCATGCTTTCTGGAGAAATCTGTATAACATTTCAAAATTCTGTATTTTTCTGTACTCTATATCTTGTCTGTATAGAAGGTCAAAAATCTGTATAATACAGAAAAATCTGTATATCTGGCATCTCTGACCCCAATATACGACTAGGGTTAAGGTGGTCAAGCAGTCAACTGAGAGGTCTGATATTTTTCAGCTCTGCTTTGCTCTTGAACATTACATCGGAATATGAACCATGAATAAGTTTCCAAAATCGATCATGGATTTGTTAAAATTGTTGTTTTTCTATAAAATATTATCAGGATTCAAGACAAAATGTAACGTCGACAGAAAGTACATGAGTACATATTCGACGAGAAAGGCACTATCACCACTAGGTGGATAAATCTGGGTTTTTTACAATTCTGATTTATTCTGCTGAACCTCACGTAGGAATATTCGAAAAAAACTTCTTAAAAAATCCCAGGGCATTAAAGGATGTTTTGCAGCAACTACTGAAATAATTATCTGGGATACTCTTGAAAGAATTTCAGGAAAAACTCCTGAAGGGATTGCCATGAGAAACTTTGAAAAATTCCCAGGAAAACCTCAGAACAGAATTCTGGTTGGGGATTTCCAAGTAATTTCTGGATAAACTCAGGAGAGAGCAATTCATGGCAAACCCTTGAAGACATTCTCGGAGGGACACCTGAATAAATTCGCAGATAAAGTCTTGATAGAATTATTGGGGATAATACTTTGTGATAATTATATGGGAAATTCTCAAACAATTTTCATAGGAATTTACAAAGAAGTCGTGGGACATCTGGTGTAATTTTCCAGGCTAGGACGAAGGAGCTTCTGGAGAAATTCGCGAAGGACCCCCAGAAGTAATTCACATAGAAACTTTTGGAGTGCCGTGTGTAGCACAGTCGCCCAATGGTCTATGGAACACTGCACGTTCGGAGAAGCTGAAGTAAAGTCGTCCAAGACCGACGAAGATGGTGCTCCAATACGCTCGGCAATGCAAGGAACGAATATCAACTAAAAAAACACAAAATATATACAGGGCAAAATACGGTTTATTCGTCAACTTTTTACAATTCAATTCCATAACAACAACACACGGCTAGACACTCCCAGTTCACATTTACAAATCATGTTCTGCATACATTCCCTCGTAGGTTTTTCCCGACAAACGTCGCGATCGTCTTTTCTTTTCTGGAACCTCAAAACTTTCGTCAGCTTTCCTTTTCAAAGCACGTTTGCCGGATGTCTTCTGCACTTCACTCTTCTTGCTACTCGATGGTCTTCCTCTGATACTGGACTCGTTCAACCGGTCTAAATCGATCACCAACTCCGTGAACGATTCCATCAGGACACTGGATTCGTCTGATGTTGAGCTCCAGCTTTCGTTGTATTCGTCGTCGCTACGGGGAGGTGATTGGATGAAAACTTTGCACAGCTTTTCCTTCGACTGCAGGAACTCGGACAGAGTTGGAATACTGCAGGGCTCTTGGCAATCCATAGCTGTTGGCTGGTTTCACTGGGTTTTGTTGTTGGATTTTAACTATGCGAATGGTAATTGGCAACTGATGAAGAATGGTAATGAGGCTCGGGCGTTTTATACCGCATAGGTAATATGTGGCGCTAATTTTCTAGTGGGTACCCAGAGCTACCCGTTTGACGGTAAGGATTTTGGTAATAAAAGCGTCATTAACGTGCATGATCATACGGAGATCATGTTATTCCCACATGGTCAGGTAAAAAGATCATTAGTGACAATTTTTAAATGTTAATATTAAAAGTCACGTTATAATGTCATGCTAGTGTAGCTCTAGAACTTATAATATTTCTGTAGTTATATCCATTATCCTAGAGAATAAAATCTTTTATCGCACCAACTTTCTGTTGTGCCTAATCGTGGCGTACAAAAACGGTTTTCTTTGGAAAACATTATTTATTCCTCGTGGTAAAAAGATGATGATGATTCATGATTTTTCTCTTGTATTTTGATTATGATTTCTCAAAATTTCTGTAACCTACTCGACAACGGTCAATGCAAAAGATTAAATGAAATATTTATTTCAGAGATCCTTGTACGACTGCTCTTATTTCAAACGAAAAATTGAATCGTTTCGCAAAATTCTAACAATAAAGTTTACCTTTTTAACAATAAAGGCACCTTTTTGCTGCCAAAATTAGAGCAGATAAACTCAGTGTTTTATTTTTAGCGTGTGTTGGGAAGCTAAAAATTGCCAAACTTAATTAGTGAGAACGTGTCATGAGCCAGCATTTCGACCAAGTATCATATCTTGATGTAGGATGTGGAAACAATTGGACAATGGCTACTATTTGGAACAATTGACATGTATTTTGCACTCGGCAAAATATTGTTCGTTGAAAGGTGTCCCAAATAGGAATCCCTGTCCAAATAATACCACACCTTACTCTAGCAAGCAGAATAAAGCATTTTTAGTGTTAAATCAGTATTAAAAGCAATTTGAATCTTTACGACCATCATTGAACTAAAAATGTTATTATTGACAGGCTTGGCATAGATCGTCTGGATGCAGAACCCATTGGATAGGTGGTCATATCGCGAAAAGTACCTAGAACAGGCATCCCTGTCCTAATGGTCCCACACCCTAGCTGGTCTTCTTGAAAATGTTTTCGCTTCAATGCATCTCCACCTTATGGAAAGTTCCAGTCTATTTGTCTGCTACCGCCCATCATCAGCATTGAAACGGTGTTCATGAAGCGATGAGCAAGAATAAGACATGTTGAACCAGACAGTTTATTATTATAGTTGCCCGTTGAAGGTAATCCCGCCGATAGGTAAACAAATCATACTTCTCTCCAGGGTAGAAAAAAGTTCCACATTCAGGGTAGGTTTTTCTAAACATGGGTAAATAAATGTCAACGGTAAATGAGCGATGAATAATAATGTTATTTACTGCATGAAAAAAAAAAACACGTGATAAATATGAAACATCACATCTACCCGGATGGTGGATTTTGGTTACGTGCATTTTCTACGCGGCCTTCCGTGGAGGAACTCGATGAATCATACATAATAAACGACGGACATATTGTACAAGCTTCTTATAAGATTTCAAAGTTGAAACTATTGTGAAGATCATGGAGAAAATTTCACAATATTATGTAAAATTGAACTTCTAAACACATGCTGACAATCCAGATGCAATTCATCAGAAAGCTTAAAAACTTGACAGCCGACTGTCGGAAGAATACAATAATTTTATTGTATTTTGTGTATTAACCTTCCGTAACTCGCGCGGTTGACTACCTGCGTCAGCACCACACTAATGCTGAGTACAAAAAGCGAGATTTTTTCAACGTGTTGTACTAAATACAACAGCGCGATCGCTCGAGAGTTAAATTTAATTATATGCCGACTAAATGACTAAAATCGTTGCTTTTGAGTTTCACCTATGTTCTTGTATTATTATTTTTTTTTCTCGCTTCCGTGTTAATAAGATTGCGGATAAAAAAAAATCGTTGTACCGTAAACTGGGGTCAAATTGATCTCCGGGTCGAAATTGATCAGACGTTTTTCAGTTAGATGAACCATACTTTGAAGAGTTACCTTTCAAGTATCGTGATGTTGGAATCTGATACTAAACGATATTCGTATGGAAATTATTTAAAGTTGGCTTTTTCTAACAGAAAACTGTCTGATCAATTTCGACCCGGAGATCAATTTGACCCCGGTTTACGGTACATATTTATTACCCGCGAATGTTCGCAACGCGTAATATAAGTTAAAGCTGTGATGAACAAAAAAACGAAATTATGGAACTCGACACGAATAAATCGACGCGGGAAACGTGGTCTACTTGTCACTGAATCGTACGGTAATCTTGACCTTTTTAAAGAAACAAATACTTTGCCGTTTTGATCGCCGATTGTCTGCTTACAAATCTGAAATAGAAATTAGTATTAAATTGTGATACGTTGATCTCCACTGTAATATATTCGTAAATTGTTATTTATATATAAGTTAAATTTACATCCATCCCTCTGAAACAAACGGTATATTAACAGTGAAAAATGAATAGAGTAGAACAATAAATTGATACGAGATGAACCAGCCGAGGGCTGAAAATCTCAAAAATAAAGAAAAATAATAATAATAATAATAATAATAATAATAATAATAATAATAATAATAATAATAATAATAAATTGATAAGTAGTGTAAAAAAGTTCAACAAATCTTGATCCTGGAATGATCCTGCATTTAAATAAACCAGGCTGGAAAATAGCAAGATCAAAACTTGATATGGTAGATCTTACACCGGAACGCCCCGTTCCAAGGTGATCTACCCACGTTACGGGTTAACAGGAAAACTAAGCAATAAGCGTCTAGAAAGTCTTCTGATTCCCAATAAAAACATTTGCAGTCGCCTCTGTTCACCTGACGATTGCTTGACTAGACAAGACTGCGGAACAGATTACTAAAAGGGGTGTTAATCATAAGTGACTGTAGATTGCTAAGACAAAAAAACCTAAAATATCAGATCTTAACCATTACAAGACGGAATTTGGCTAAAATTAATTATTTACCTATCTGTTTCGTTTAAGCTGTCCCATATAGGAAATTTATAATCTCCCAATATAGAGTTAAAGTAAAACTTACCCTGGAAGTTATTTCACAGAGAACAGACGTCTATCATCGCTTTCTGCCTTGTGTAAAACTTTGTAACGGTCATATCAGAGTATGTAGTTATGCTCCAGTTGCGCGGCGCAAACGTCCCATCACTTTAATTGTCGTGTTGTCATTTTTATTTCCAGTGTTCGACGTTTTTGGAATTTGAGCGGTAGTGTCACTTTGTGGGCTAGTGTGTTTTAACCCTCAAATGGATACCTTAAATGAAGGTCCGTTGTGGGACCCTGGGGTTCATTGAACCCCAATATATCTCGTGATCCTTACTTTTAAAAACCCAGATTAATCCACCTAGTGGTGATAGTGCCTTTCTCGTCGAATACGTACTCTACATTTTTTTCCGGCCATAAGCCGAAGTGTTCCTGAATCCTGAGAAGACTTTAGAACGGAATAAATCTTATTTTCTTCTTTTGTCACAGTGCTCGTTGACTCGTCAACGGGGGGTGGAGTTGATAAATAATAAATGTATTTAATGAAAAAAATCTTAAAAAATTAAGCAAAACCGCTTAACTCATCGGCTTTGATAAAAGAAACTTCTGGAAGACTCTAATTTCACTTTAAAATTTAAAAATTTATTGGTTTATTTATTTGTGCCCTTCTTCAAAATGTTGAATTCCGACCAAAATTTCCAAGGGGGACCCCTCTGGACTTAAGAGAAAATCAAAATTTGTGTCATCCTTATTCAGAAAAGCAAAAATTTTATCAAAGCCATAATTGAGTTTGGAAACTTATTGATGGCCATATTCCGACGCTATGTTAAACGTATAGGCCGAGCTGAAAAATATGAAATCTCTCAGTTGACTGCTTGACCACCTTCACTAGCACTGGATGCCGATCATTATCAAGACATTTCGGCAAACTTTTTTCTGCGCACTTTAGCCTATATTTTATTATCATTAGTTATAAGATTCATGTAAAATTTGACAAAAAAAAAGTGCAAGCAAGCGAAATTTCCCATATTAAAGCTCATTCAAATTTCAACCGTGCTACAGAGCGCATGGGCTTAACCAGTTGCATCAAAATTGTTCGCAGTAATTTTAGACGCAAAAGGGGATTGCTGCTATATCATTTAAATTTTTCCATACAACGTTAATCCTTAGGAATCTAAAATGGTGTAATTTGACAAGATCTCTTAAATTTTTATCAAGATTTTGTTCTTTTACACATATTAATCGCTTGCATCGATTTTGTTCACCTGCGTAATTTCAGCAATGGATCCAATCCTGATTCTGCAACACTGCCGGTAATCTTAAGTGTGGTCAGAGACTATTTTCTTGCTGCTCGTTTATTTGGGTAACGAACATTTTTGATGATTTGATGTTTTACATGCATGGGTTTGGTTTAGTTTTTTAATTGGTCACTTCCGACGGGACACCTGGAACCGGTTCCGGAACGCAACCGGTTTAGATACGGTATGAAACTATTTTCCTGCTTACCGTTCATCTGATTATCGAAAAAGCCGCTCTTGGATGTGTAATATGCCTGGGTTTGGTTCACCTTTTTAATTGGCCACTTCCGGCAGGACATCCGGAACCGGTTCCGGAATACAATTAGTTCAGATATGGTCTGAAACTATTTTCTTCTTTACCGTTCATCTGGTTAACGAAATAGCTGCTCTTTGATGTGTTGCATGCCTGGGTTTGGTTCACTTTTTTAATTGACCACTTCCAGCGGGACAGCTGGAACCGGTTCCGGACAACTACCGGTTCAGATATTGTCTGAAACTATTTTCCTGCTTACGGTTAATCTGATTATCGAAGAAGCCGCTCTTTGATGTGTCGCATGCCTAGGTTTGGTACACTTTTTTAATTGGTCACTTCCGGCAGGACATCCGGAACCGGTTCTGGAACACTACCGGTTCAAACGAGGTTTAAAACTATTTTCCTGCATACCGTTTATCTGGTTATCGAAAATGCCGCTCTTTGATGTGATGCATGCTTGGGTTTGGTTCACTTTTTTAATTGGCCACTTCCGACAGGACATCCGGAACCGATTCCGGAACACTACCGGTTCAAACATGGTCTGAAACTATTTTCCTGCTTACCATTCAACTGATTATCGAAAAAGCCGCTATTTGACGTGTCGCATGAATGGGTTATGTTCACTTTCTTATTTGGCCACTTCCGGCGGGACACCCGGAACCGGTTCCGGAACTCTACCGGTTCAGATATAGTCAGAGACTATTTTCCTACTTTCCGTTCATCAGATAATCGAAAATGCCGTGGTTTGATGGGTCGCATGCCATGGGTTTGTTGCATTTTCATATCTGGCCTCTTCCTGGGGTACCGGTCCGGAACACCTAAATGGCCATAACTCCGGAACGGCTGGACAGATCTGAACCATTTTCAATAGGAAACAATGGGACAATGTACCCCGTCGAATGAACCATCGGTCGTTGAAATCGGTTCATATTTACTATCTAAAAATGAGGTGACCTTTTTGTACACATACACACACACATACATACATACACACACACACACACACATACATACACACAGACATCATCTCAACTCGTCGAGCTGAGTCGATTGGTATATAACACTTGACCCCTCCGGGGGCTCTATCAAATTTTCGTTTTTGGAGTGAACATATAGCCTTTCGGTACACCTTGGTGTACGAGAAAGGCAAAAACGTGATGTTCTCAGCAAAGATGTTAGGTATGGTAAGACCAATCTAGTGATAAACAATTTAGTATAAGAAATTGCCGCTAGGTGGCGCTAGAGAGCATTCCAAAATGCTCCCAATCAATAGGACGAAACGTGCCTAGCAAGCAGGCAAGACGCTCAAAACAATAGTGTAAATCGTACTTCTGTAGATGGGTAGACATACAGGGGATGGCCAAAATGTTTGGGATAGGCAACTTTTTTTCTCCCACAAAAAAATTCAACATGCTGTAACTTTTAATAGAGCGCATCAAAAAATCTCAAATTTTGACTGTTTGCCAACCTATTATATGTGCATCATTGGTACAAATTTGGGCTCGATTGATTAATTTTTCGCGAAGTTAGAACCGTTCGGCTAAAACACTATTATTTAGACAACTCATTTTTGAACTGTCATATCTCGGAAACCAGTGAACCGAATTGAATGAATTTTTAAACGTTTATCAACAATATATTGATACTTAATACGACGTCATAAAATGTTATATTTTCTCACGGCGAATTAAGTTATACCGGATTGAAATTTTTACCCATATAGAGTAAAATAAGTCAAATTTACAAAACCACACAAAAATTACTGAATGTGTTCTTCCTTCAATCTAAATAGGCTCTAATATATCTGATGAGAGATAACTTGAGAACAGAAGTGGAAAATCTTTGGATATCAACACTAAAATTTATTGACATTGATGTAAAAAAAATACATTTTTTCGAGAAAAATCGAAAAAGTGTCAATCCATGATAACTTTTTTCAACGTTTAAAAAGTACCTATGTTTTAATTGTTTGTGAAGCATTTATATATTGTTGGTGTTCGTTCAAAATTTCATTCAATTCGGTTCACTGGTTTCCGAGATATGACACCTCAAAAATGAGTTGTCTGAAAAATAGTGTTTTACGCGAACGGTTCTAACTTTGCGAAATATTAATCAATCGAGCCCAAATTTGTACCAATGATGCACACATGATAGGTTGACAAACAGTCAAAATTTGAGATTTTTTGATGCGCTCTATTTAAAGTTATAGCTTGTTGAACTTTTTTGTGAGAGAAAAAAAAGTTGCCTATCCCAAACATTTTGGCCATCCCCTGTACATGCCCTGTGGCTCAAAAGCAATCGTTCAAATATTACGTAATGATAGGAGGAGCGGGAGGGAGGGCGGTTCAAGCGCTGTGATACGCTTTAAGCAAAATTTCAAAATTTCCCATACAAAAGTTGTTACGTGGGGCAGAGAGGCGTTCTTAAATTTTCAAATAAGGCGTTACGTATTATTTGAATGAACCCAAAGAGACATCACAGACAAACAGATGAAACACTGAAGAAATTAACATACCATATATCGCAAGCTCCTGACTACTAGTAGAGTTGGTGTCTTCGGCGAAGTTGTTTGCTTGGGCAAGGGCTTACAGATTATGAACCGCTTGATTTGATACTTCACCACAAGGCATACAAATTTTATATCTCATATTTCTCAGGACCCCGATTTCTTGGAAAGCTGATGTCTTTGAAGTTGTTCGGTAGGGTAAACATTCACAATTGATGAGTCATTTGATTCGGAGTTCTGCCATTAGGTGGCGCATGTACAGTTTATATCTGTCGTACATCGGGATGCTTATTATTTATAGAGATTTATTTTATAATAAATTTAGAGTGCACCAAGCCCGTGCCCAAGGGGGTGTTAAATCCACCCCCCCCCCCCATTAACGACGCTCCGTACACTAGGCGCCCTCCGCCTTCTGCCGAAATTGAAAAAAAAAACCTCCCTTAGCGCCACTTCTGTGCACGGGCCTGGAGTATTTGATTTTTTTCAAGCTTAATTAATCTAATTAGGCTTGTTGTTTAATGACGGCTCCTGTGTTAAATTACCAGTATGAGGTGTATCGACATAACGCTGGTATTAAAAACAGTTGGTTTTTGTATTGTTGAGAATTAATTGATTCTATAATGCTGTGGACTTGGTTCGGTCTGGCTGAATGTGATTTGGAAAAATGGCAATCAGTGCCATCGAAACATAATTGGTTCCTCTTACACCCATATTTCTAATAACGTGTTCATTTCTCTCACAGATTGATTCGGTTAGGAGTTAGAAAACCGACGGCAATGAGGAGAACTTGAAATGCTCATCACCTGGACCAAAACTAAAATATTTTGCTGATTCTATCGAATGGTTTACAGTTCACTTTGGTTGGATGCAAAATGATGTTTTGTATGTTCCGCCACACAGAAATTTTGAATTTACTCCATGAAGAGCTGTCAGAATTACTGGATTTTTACATGGAAGGAAGATCATCATTTTCTTCATTTAATGGTTAAGAAAACTCATTTTTTTTTTTTTTTCAAAAAATGGTCTTTGGTTCGGTTTAGCAGAACCCCGACCAATTCAAATCTCGATTTTTTCATCGAGCACATGTTCTGTTGTGCACATGGATGTCAAAGCATTTTCAACAGTGTAGTTTCCCACATGGCTTGGTCAGCCAAAGCAAAATCAGGAAATTGACAACATTGAGGAAGATTTACAAATGGTAATCGAACTACGCGTATCTACGCAATAGAGGGCGGAATTGAAAGGCACAAAACTGATTACACGCATTCTAAGAGGGTATTCTGCTCAGAGGGTTAGAAAAGCCAGTGAAAGATTATCCACCAGGCAAAACAATAGGAGATATGTACCTTGTTTCTTATTACGTGACAACTAACAGCAATTGGCTGCTTTTACAACAAAGAAATGCATTGGTGAAAACAAGTTTAACTGAACGGTGTTTTTCATTTCACCATCATTCAGATTAGAAAAAAATATCTAATATTCTTGGAGCACAACACTTAAACCATTACTACCGTCGTTGGGAGTAAAAAATGCCTACTTCCAGATTTCTTGTACAATAACTTTTGCTACTTTGTATGAAAAAGTCCTTTGATCATTGGAATGTGGTCTGTAGTAATACATATACAGGGGATGGCCAAAATGTTTGGGATAGGCAATTTTTTTTTCTCCCACAAAAATGTTCAAAACGCTGTTACTTTTCATAGAGTGCATCAAAAATTCTCAAATTTTGACTGTTTTTTCACCTACCGTCTATCCCCGTTGGTTTGACCTCATCTAATCTGAACACTTTTTTAATTTGACCCCCTCTAATCTGCACATCGTACAAACTAAATATGGGTCAAACGTCACTCTGCCCATGGAACGGGGTGAAACGGAACGCAGAATCATAACAAAACAGCAAAAAGGGTTACCATCAGTGTGTTTTTCGATGCCCACAGGGTTACTTTAAGTTCAAATTAAACAATGAATCCCTTTGGTTTGCACGAGGTGTTGTTCAAACCAACGGGGGTAGACGGTATTATATGTGCATGATTTGTACAAATTTGAGCTTAGCTTACCTACAGTGTCGGACGAAGCAGTAGTTTTGTTCGACACTGTATTCTTCCGGCCAATCACATCTTGTAATTTTTATACTCCTGTATATTAATGATCGTGATGTGACACCTGGTGCTGAAAGGGCACTGATTATCCGACAATCCAATTTGCCCTGATTGTGTGTCTCAGAAGATTACTCTAAATACTATTTGGTCAAAGTATCATAAAAGAGTATAGTTGACATTTTGCATTGTTGACGGTATGGAGCTAATCCCTGAGCTGTGGATATACGGTCAAGGTCCCCTGGCAAGGTGCCAAACTGGTAAGCTTGAATTCAGATTACTGTTTATTGTCAAGCGTTGTAGTAAACTAATAATTAGAATAATAATTGAATAAATATTCGTCTCAAATATTCCCTTTTTATTCGACTCCATCCTGTCCAACGTGACCCTATCTGACTCTAATAAATACACAAGAACTACGCCTATTGAATTCGAGCAAGCTGCGCCAACCTGTTTTAGTCCCATCTTGTAAAGAGGAGTACCCATGGGAGTACCCCAACACAACAAGCGAATACATCCATCTTGCACACAAAGAAGGAGCACAAAAGGGAGTTTAAAGAAGACATGGATTTTGTCTTCACCTAGTCAGTACGGTACTGAACGGTGCTTAACACTATACAATGGAGCAGTGGAGCTTGCATCACTGTATACCCGAAACATGCCTTTCTCGTGAAGGGCTTCAATGCCCGGAGCGGGAATTGAACATTCGCCCATAACATGCTGCGATTAGTAGCTTGGAAATCTTAACCGCACGACTACGAGGCTCCTCAAAACAAACTGGGATTTTCTTTCGGAACAACAAGGTGATTTTGGATACCTGCGGAATACAGTGCGGAATACGGCATCACAATTTGGATCCCGAACGTGAATCTCCAGTGTCATCAAAATCCAATAAGGACAAAGCAAAAGGGGGTGCGAAATCTGCCGTAACCCTTTGCGAGATTCGAAGGGACTCGAGAGTGTCCCTGATACTCGAACCAGGCATATCACTCAATCCATCGTCGCCTTGATCAATCGCATCAGTTTATCCGGGAATCCGTATTCGTGCATAATCTGCCATAGCTGTTCTCGATCGATTGTATCATACGCCGATTTAAAATCGATGAACAAGTGATGTGTAGGCACGTTGTATTCGCGGCATTTCTGCAACACCTGGCGGATGGCGAACATCTGGTCCGTTGTAGCGCATTCACACATAAATCCAGCCTGATAATGCCCCACGAACTCTCTTGCAATCGGTGCTAGACGGCGGCATGTGATCGCGCGATCAAGGCTGAAACTACTTACCAATACTACATTGAGCTTGAGCTTGATTGACCGCCCGTGGATGCTACTCCAGTATCGCCAGACCAGCTACACTCACACAAGGACCAATGAGATAACTGCCGGGGACTAGCAGGCATCTTCAGTGTGTGAGCGTTTGTGATCTTTTATTTTTGGGCGACAATGGCGCCTGCCACGTCAGGTTGCAGGTCAATGTGGGGAAGGGTAAGGAAGTGATGATTGCAATCGTTTGTATCCACATCTGGCCGAATATACCTCTGCGCCAGCACAAATTCATGCGGATGTTGGAGTGTTGGTGGGAATTGGTTGGCAGAAGGTTCACACATTGGTGTGTGGATACCAGGGGAAGGTGATAGAATTGTGTGTTTCTATTATTTTGAAGATGTGCGTCACAGCTCGCTTGATTGCATAACTTGTAGGCGTTTTCTAATAGGATTGTGACACTGTGCTGTGAAAGTTTGGAAGGAAGGGAAACGGCTTTTTCAACCCGTTTCTGTTCTAGCGACGGCTATGAACATGTTTATATACATGAGTTGTATATGTAGAGAGCAGAGAGAAAGTATATAGAAAGATATAAAGTAGGAGGAAAGGGACGGGCCAGGGATTGAACCCAAGACCTTCTGTATATAAATCAGAAGCGGTAGCCACTAGACCACCAAGCCCGTCTAGAAACTACTTACCAATACTACATTGTATGATAAATATGAGTTTGAGATTTTAAACAGTATCAATCTACCTTAAAGTGTGATTTTTCATCGAGTCTTAAAAGAGGCATTTTAGAAAAGGCTTAATTTTCAATCTTTTTTCGATGATTTATCAAAAATTAACTTATTTCTCTAGAAACCTTATTTTTTTGACAGGAACTGCTGCCAACTTCGAGGATGACACAAAAAATCGCAATATTTGTTGAGATATTTTAGATGTTTTGACCCAATCTCGTTCCTCTGACCTATTGTCACGCCCAACGACGATGTGTAATTTAATGTCAGTCGTTAAATTTAATTTCCAAAAAACTGAACAAAGATTCAAAATTTAAATTTTCAACAAAAGAGTGTGTATTTTTTTCAATCTGATTAATAACAGTTTATAGTTCTCGTAAAATGTGAATTGAACCGGGTAGACTTTGTAGTGTTCGTTGAAGTTCTTCTTCCACCTATCGGTCATCTTCCGTCCGTACTTTGCTAAACTTCCAGTACAACATTTAAAAAAAACGTATTTGCTGTATCCATTTTGGTCGTCATGGCTCATGTTTTTTCGCACTTCGAACATCATATGAACCATCTAGGCTGAGAGCTTCTACATCTACAGTCGTCAAAACATTTGAGTCATTGATTTTGTATCACCTACTCGGTGTGGAGTACCATTTGGTGTGTTAGCGTCCAAAATGATACCTTCTGCAGAAAAAGCCCGACACCCTTCTCTATCAGTCAAGGTTGCATTGTAAGTACACGATACTCCTTGTCTTCTTATGTTAGCATTAGAGTGAGCTACTTTTTGCTGTACATTTTTTCCTCTACTCACCGTGTAAAGATTTACCATAATTCAGTGTCTTAAGAAGCTGACAAGATCTTCAACCCCATGTCCAAAGCTAAGTTAAGGTACTACTGCAAATCATTCATTTAGTTGAGCGCATCGCAAACGCTCGTGTAAAACAACTCCTATTTGAATAATTAAAGCATGATTCTGTCTGGAAACTTTTGGCTCTTGTTACAGACTTTCTGGCAAAACTACTGGCATTGATGTTTGCATCCCGCCCTCTCCGTACAGAGTCAGTGCACGATGAATAGCTCTCGTGTCAGTCGTAAAAGCGATTCTCGTGTCCAATCCCTCGCCCCATCCCGGCCTTACATTACAACCATTGCTAAGTTTCATCAACTTGCTACTCGCTGGAGAAGCGAATAAACACCGTTCGGGATATTTGGCGACTTGTGTTTCATGTTCAACTTCTCCATTCAAACTAGCTCTCCCTCGGTTGTTGCAACAGTTTATCAGTCAGAGCCGTGTGCTAAATTATTCACCGATTTCCCATGAACTTATTATCGATGGGAAGCGACGGCCGGCTCTCGCTACCAGTGGCTGTGCTGTGCCTTACTACGTGAGATGATGACGGTGGAAGTCAGTGGCACCACCTGTCAGCGCTCGAATTGTTGGGCATCGGAAATCGAAGGAGTATCAAGTTTAACTTCTGTGCCATTTATTGGTAGTTAGTTCGTGTGCTGGTTTCAGGACCTATACAATGTAGTTGATGGCACCTACACCGGGCTGGTGAAACTTCGAATTCAATAGTTCTTCCATCATACTCAGTACCGGTAAAACTTCGATTGGTCGTTCATGGTAATTACAACCTCCGGAATTAGCCTCTTGAAACCCGTATTCCGCATACCAGCCTGGATTGATGTCCCCCGGCCATCGATAATTACAGTTTGTGTAGGTAACAGCTTATTCGAAGTAAAATAACCCCTTCCGCAACCCACAATTAACGGTTCTGCGGAAGTAACCACCGCACTCCACCCCGAAATCAATCGAAACTACTTTCAAACTGCAACTGCTAAAACATTGACGATTTCTAAGAATCTCCAGCACCTCCTCTCCAAGTCCAAGATTTCCTCATTGAATGACCCAGGGAAGCAAATAGCGATAAGCGGACAGACGGACCCACAAATAACGTTCTGGCTGATCAGAAATGAATGAATGTCACCCCACCCACCGCAGCACATCAGTCAGTTACAACGCCACCACCCCCGACCGGTGGTGGCAGGAGTGGACGAGAGTTGGACAACCAGGAGGTGGCATGTTTCATATTTATGACACTTTTCCACGAATTGAGCCGGTAAATATTTTAATGACACACGATTCAGAAGTTAAGTGGCACTCTGTGCGGTAACTAATTGAGGCTTTTAGCGGCGACAGCAGCGCACCAGTCAGTCAATGCAGTGCAGTCAGGGATGTGGGGGGCGGGGATGATGCGTACGAGTCGCGTTCAATGCATGTGTGGTCCCCTTGGTTTTGAGGAGGATGGTTCCGGGGTAGGAATGCTTAGCGGTTACAAATAGAACTTGGCATGGTTTGGATTTGGGGGTGGGTCTCCTGTTGGATAACTGTCGAACGGTAATCGTTTTTGGACGATGATTCGATGACAGGAGAATGCGGAACTTGGAGTAAACTGTAATTAGGTATTTGAGGTTAACTAGCTGATAGGTGGAATGAGTTCAGCTATTCGAAATTCTTGACAACGGAAAATTTTATTTCATATGAATTTTAAGCTGCACCTGACCTAACGTATTCAGCAGAGTACTTGATGTATAAGCGAAGAAAAGGACAGAACTTCCATTGCTTTACCTCTAACTATGAGTGTTTAGTAGAAGATTAAATGAATAAGAATTATTGTAAATAGGGTACCGAGCCACTTGGGAGGTGGCTGGTATTTTGGACTTTTTTTCGCAATTCCAAACAAATTGACTAGCCAAACAAATTGAAATTCCAAACAAATTCCAAACAAATTGAAATTTCGTAAACGGCCAGAAGCCCTGCTGATATGGTTTATCTTTCCTACACATAGGAAGGAAGGCAGAAACTGAAATGTACATTACTTGCTCCACAGCTTTCCTACGTTAGTCTAAAAATGCTGTAATTCATTCGGCAGCATATGTCTTTTCATCAAGCAATGAAAAAATGCGAATGAGGCTCTTATATGTCGCAGGAATTGCATTGAGTCGTTGTCCGGCATTCGTGCAACATGTTCTTCCCATCTTATCCTTCCGGCTCTGGTAATCTTCTGGATGGTTCGCTGTAGAGTATCGTCCTTGGCACGCGTCGTTCGAAAACAACGCTTGCAGGTGGTCCTCTAGCATGGCCATGTAAGCGTTTTGTGCATGGTGCGTTTGGTGCGGGGTGAACCTTTTTAAACCGCAGCTTCTTCTGGAGTTCATAGTTGGCACGACTTCCACTGATGATGCGCCTTCGTATTTTACAACTCACATTGTTGTTAGTCGTCAGTAAGGATCCGAGGTAGACGAATACTTCCACTGCTTCGAAGGTATCCCCGTTTATCGTGTTATTACTACCTAGTTATTACTACCTCGGTTCCTTGCTAACGGCTGACAATAACGTGAGCCATGAAATACGAAGGCGCATCATCAGTGGAAGTCGTGCCTACTATGGGCTCCAGAAGAAACTGCGGTCAAAAAAGATTCACCCCCGCACCAAATGTACCATGTACAAGACGTTAATAAGACCGGTGGTTCTCTACGGACACGAGACACGGACGATGCTCGAGGAGGACCTGCAAGCACTCGGAGTTTTCGAGCGACGGGTGCTAAGGACGATCTTCGGCGGCGTGCAGGAGAACGGTGTGTGGCGGAGAAGGATGAACCACGAGCTCGCTGCACTTTACAGCGAACCCAGCATCCAAAAAGTGGCCAAAGCCGGAAGGATACGATGGGCAGGGCATGTTGCAAGAATGCGGGACAACAACCCTGCAAAGTTGGTGTTTGCTAACCATCCGGTTGGTACAAGAAGGCGTGGAGCGCAGAGAGCACGATGGGCGGACCAGGTGGAGCGTGATCTGGCGAGTGTTGGGCGTGATCGACGTTGGAGAGCTGCAGCTGCAAATCAAGTATTATGGCGGCAAATTGTTGATTCAGTATTATCATGAATTTGATGTTAACTAAATAAATTAAATACTACCTAGTCAAGTCCTGCTCGGTTTTGCCTACCAGCATTTACTTTGTTTTTTTATTCACCACCAGTCCAACCTTTGCTGCTTCGCGTTTCACACTCCTCCACCGTTCTAAAAGTTTTAATGGTAATGTCCAGATCGTCCACGAAAGAAACGAATTGACCGAATTTTGTGAAAATCGTTCCCCGACTGTTGAGCCCGACTCGTCGCGTTATACCTTCCAGAGCGATGTTGAAGGCTAGACATGAGAGTCCGTCACCTTGTCGCAATCCTCGGCAAGATTCGAATGAGCTGGATAGTTCATATGAAATCCTTACGCAATTTTGAACACCATCCATCGTCGCATTGAGTAGTCTGGCCAGCTTCCAAGAAAAGCCGTTTTCGTCCATGATTTTCCATAGCTCTATGCGTCGATACTGTAGTATGCCGCCTTGAAGTCGATGAAAAGGCAATGCGGTGGGACCTGGTATTTACGACATTTCTGAAGGATTTTCCGTACGGTGAAGATCAGGTCCATTGTCGATCGGCCGATGATGAAGCCGGCTCTATAACTTCCCTCAAACTCGATCGTTTTAGGTGACAGACGACGAGCCACTCGCAGCGTTATACCACTGCTGTTGCCACTTGAATTGAAGAATTCTTCAATGGATTTCTACAGGAATTCGACCAAGAATCCATCGGGAAATTCTTTCAAAAGTTGGGATTCTTCCAAGGAGTATCCCAAAAATGCTCCTAACGATTCCTTCAGAAATTCTTTCAAGGATTTCTTTAGAAATTTTTCCAAGGATTCCTACAACAATACTCTCAAGTGTTTCTCCTAAAATTCTTTCATAGACTCCTCAAGGAGTTATCCCAAAGATGCCTCCAAAACTCTTCCAAGGATTCCTCCAGTGTTTTTCCACGAATTATTCTTCACTTATTCTTCAAAAGGATTTAAAAAAACCCAGATTAATCCACCTAGTGGTGATAGTGCCTTTCTCGTCAAACATGTACCCATGATCTTTCCTTGGTTGGGATACGACTGGGATTATTTTGCTTCAGAATGTTGGCTTCAGCCTTTTGGGGGAATCGAAAACACTACACAGTACGAACAAAATCTGTAAATTTATGACGAACTGAATGTAACAAATTGACCTCCATCGCGTTCGATAGAAATTTATGTGTGATCTTAAAATTACACTGCTGATTGCTGAGAGAAAAGTGTTAATTAAGCACCGACTTTTCAGAGAAACTTAAAAAAATCTTTATACGAGAATCGAACTCAGATCTTCCGAGTGAGAGTTCACGCCTAACCCCTCTAGGCTGTCTCACCAAGCTGAAGAGAAGGCAATCAAAGATAAACATGTTCCACCATAAATGAACAAACTGTTGTACCGCTTCGGCCACAGAGAGCGAGAGAGCAGTCTCCGCAGCGAGGCAGACGACTGAGCGTAGCTGTCCTCGATTACGTTACTGCATGTAAATTTCAAGCGAATATGTCTCAAAAAATGTAAACAGTACGCATGATTGGCTGATTACTGAGCGGACAGTGTCATCTCTCAGTAAATGGCCGTAATTTTGTAGCATCTGCTATAATTTTCAGTCGATGCTTAACTTACGTGCTGTTTAATTTTCATGATTTCTTTCTGTGTAGTTTATTATTTTTTCCGACGTTTCGATCTATATGGGGCCTTTTCAAGGGTTCAATCGGTCAAGGTTTTCTAGTCAAGATGGCATTGCTTAATTTAAAAATGCCATACGGAAGTTTTGCTATGTATTGAGTCCGTTCGGTTTGAAACCGTCGTGATGCGGACAATCTTCTACCTATCTTGCGGTTTAGAATTTGGTCCCTGTTTTTGGAATCTTCTACTATTGTTTGTTTAGCTAGATTCTGTGCTAGGGCCATCATTCCGAAGCATGATCTTTCCGTCGACGTAATGCGAACTGTTCCTGAATCCTGAGAATACCTGATTTAGAAAAGCAATAATTTTAATAAAATTGGGAAATTTATTAGTTGAACATATTCCGACGTTACGTTAAACGTATAGACTGGGCTGAAAAATATCAGAATTTTCAGTTGACTGCTTGAGCACCTTCACTATCACTGAAGACCGATCAACATCAAGACGATAATGACAAGCTAGGATATAACGCCTTTCGCAATCAAAGATGACTTTACGGCAGGCCTGCTCAACCTTTCGTGGCCGCGGGCCACAAGTGATACTCCATACCAGTCGACGGGCCAGACATGAAATTTCGACATCAAATTTCAAAAGCATGAATGCAACAGTGAAATTTTGTACATCCAATTACCCGTTCTCGCGGCAAATCACAATACTGACATCATTTGGGTCATAAAAATGTGAGCAAGAATTCTTGATTTTTTGCAAAAAATCACCCTAAATACTTGTTTTCTCAATTTTGCCGAACTGCAGGTTGCAGCAAACAATTTGCTGAAATTCAGCAAACTTCCCTGATTCGTTCAGTTAACTCTGCTGTTCAGCAGCAACGTTTTTCTGAAATTTAGTAAATTTTGCTGAAATTCTGCTTCAAATTTGGCTGTACCTTTCAAATATAAAATTTTTAAATTTATGTATTTAAATTTTTTAATCTTTGAAAATTTTAAACAAAACACTCTACCTATTTTGAGTTTAATTTTAATATTGAATTTTATTTAAATATGAAATATCTTCAAATATTTCAATCCTTGGGCCAAGTTTCCGCGGGCCGTATGTTGGACAGCCCTGCTTTACGGTCTTCGACATAGTTTTTTCTTCACACTTTAGGCTATATTTTATTATCATAGGTTACAAAATTCATGTAAAATTTGACAAAAAATGCAAGCAAGTAAAATTACCCATACTAAATTCCATAAGAAAATTCCCAGTAGTTTTAGACGGAAAAGAGGATTGAAAAAACTTTCTCCGGGGATGATGCGATAATTTTCTCATAAAACGTTGACCTATCCTACTGTATATTTTTACACCTCAGTGATTTGATGAGATTGCTTGAGTACAAATAAACAGACACGTCATTTGTAACATATTACTATTATATTCATCGTTACGAAAAAAATAATCGCCGAATGCGTTTCACTGCGGCTTGATGTTGGTAGTGAGTAGACGTCAAACGAGCAACAACGATTAATATTTGTTTCAACCGTTGAAAACAAGGACGATGGAGAGTGAGTAGAGTACGTCTGTATGTATGTGGCCTTAGTTCAGTCAAGATTTTGTTTTCTTACACATATTTATCGCTTGCATTGACTTTGTTCATTTTTGAAGTTCCTGCGAAGCACCCTAGGAAGCACCCAATGCTGGTTTTGCATCACTATCGGTAGCCTCAAATGTGGTCTGAGCCTATTTTCTTGCTAATCGTTCCTCATGGTTTAAAAAAAGACCGCGGTTCGATGTGTCGCATGCATAGGTTTGGTACTTTTTGGCATTTGGCCACTTCCGGCTGGACACCCTAGATCGGTCCTGGAACACTATCGGTAGCCTTTATAAAGATCTTCGTTCTGGTCTGAGCCTGTTTTCTGACTAATCGTTCATCACGTTATTTAAAAAGCCGCTGTTTAATGTGCCACAGGCATGGGTTTTGATATCTACTACATTTGACCACTTCCAGCGGGACACCCGGAACCGGTTCCGGAGCTCTATCGGTTGATCCAAATATGATCTGAAACTATTCTCTTTTATTAACCGTTTATCAGGTTGCCTGAAGAGCTTGCGATTTGATGCGTCGCATGTAAGGGGTTGGTTAACTTTTATACTTGGCTATTTCCGGCGTGACATCTGGAACCGGTTCAGTAACACTACCGGTTCCGATATGGTCTGAGAATGTTTCCCTGCCCACTGTTCATCAGGCTATCGAAAAAGCCGCTGTTTGTTGTATCGCATGCATGGGTTTGGTTCACTTTCATATTTAGCCACTTCCGGCGGAACATCCAGAACCGGTTCTGGCACACTACCGGTTCAGATATGGTCCGAGAATAATTTCCTGCCTACTGTTCATCAGGCTATCGAAAAAGCCGCTGTTTGATGTATCGCATGCAAGGGTTTACTTTCTTATTTAGCCACTTCCGGCGGAACACCCAGAACCGGTTCCGGAATACTACCGGTTCAGATATGGTCTGAGAATGTTTTCCTGCCTACTGTTTATCAGGTTATCGAAAAATCCGCTGTTTGATGTGTCGCATGCATGGGTTTGGTTCACTTTCATATTTAGTCAGTTCCGGCGGAACACCCAGAACCGGTTCCGGAATACTACCGGTTCAGATATGGTCTGAGAATGTTTTCCTGCCTACTGTTTATCAGGTTATCGAAAAATCCGCTGTTCGATGTGTCGCATGAAGTGTTTGGTTCACTTTCATATTTGGCCACTTCCGGCGGGTCACCCGGAACCGGTTCCGGAACACTACCGGTTCAGATATGGCCCGAGACTATTTTCCTGTTTACCGTTCATCATGTTTTCGAAAGTGCCGTGGTTTGATGTGTCGCATGAATGGGTTTGTAGCGTTTTCATTTCTGGCCCCTTCCTGGGGTACCGATCCGGAACACCTAAATGGCCATAACTCCGGAACGGCTGGACCGATCCGAACCATTTTCAATAGGAAACAATGGGACCAGATTCCGCGTCGAATGAACCATTGGTCATTAAAAACGGTTGAGGTTTACTGCCAAAAAGTGATGTGAGTTTTTTTTGTACACACACATACACACACACATACATACACACACACACACATACATACACACACACACACATACATACACACACACAGACATCACCTCAATTCGTCGAGCTGAGTTGATTGGTATATGTGACTCGACCCTCCGGGCCTTCTATCAAAAAGTCATTTTTGGAGTGAACATATAGCCTTTCCAGTACACTTAGTGTACGAGAAAGGCAAAAATAAAGATTTTTTTCCATAAATTTTTCTATGGATTCCTCCAGAAGTTCTTTCCAGAGTTCCCCCAAGGAATATTCCAAAAATGCTCCCAAGGTCTTTTTTTTTGAACATTTTTCTAAGATTTTCTTAAGGAATTCTTTCGAGAATTCCTACAAAAAATCTTTCAAGTATATCTCCGGAAATTCTTCCATAGACTTCACAATTCTTCCACTGATTTCTCCAGAAATTAAGGATTCGTCCAGAAATTCTCCCGAAGATTCCACCAGGATTTTTCCAAGAATTTATACAGGACTTCTTCGATAGTGCCGTCCTTTTATTTTGTAAGGAAATTTTCAAAATTTTACACCCCCATCTCTTTTGTTAGATTTTTTGTGTGCAAAGCCAAATATTTTTGTATGACACGTAAGTTTTCGCAACAATACCTCCCGTCCCACCCCCTCCTTATTCCGTAAATCCATACGTTAATGGACGGTCTCCAAGTATTCCTCTAGGAGGAGGCTTTCCAGTCTTGAATTAATATACTGCTATTTTATCTTGTCCGACGTTTCGGTCCGTTTGGGACCTTCTTCTGGGAATCTAATTTTACAGAATTCTCGTCCATTGCTTTTGATAGACCAAGTGCCGGGTACTAAATTCCAGTGTAGCATAGAAAAGAGCTTTTCCACGGTTACGCTTACACCGAAACCGTCCGTTATGGCGAGGGAAAACTCTCTACCGTAATTCTGTAAAATTTGAGTCCCAGAAGATGGTCCCAAACGGACCAAAACGTCGGATAAGATAAAATAGCAGTATTTTAACTCTTTGTCAAGACTGGAAAGCCATCCTCCTAGAGTATAAATTCAACAGTCGAAAAGTAGTTTTTAAGTATTCCAGCACATTTTTTTTCTAGAATTTTTCCAGTGAGGCTGATACTAATTTAATTTTGACTTGTTGTCCCTTCAAAAAATTTTGGCTGGATTTTGAATTTTGAGGGGGCAGAAAAAAATATTTATCCAAATATCGGTTCTCTCTGAAAATGTTTTAACAAATCCGATGAGTTTTTAATATTTTTCAAATTAAATGCTTTATTATTTTCATTCCCCCCCCCCCCTCGACCAGCCAAGTGGTAGGATAAAAAGTGAAATAACGGCCTAATTATTTAAAATATATAAAAAAATATTCCAAACATTTTTCCACAATTTCTTCCAAGGATTTCTCCCGAAATTCTTCCAAGCGTCCCGCCTGCAATTCATTCAATATTACTTCAAAAAATCTTCCAAGGATTTGGTTAGAAATTCTTCCAAGAGTTCCTCCAGATGTTTTCCTAGGATTCATCCAGAAATTCTTCTAAGGATTATTACAAAATACAACAGCGCGATTGCTCGAGGGTTAAGAATTTATTCAAGAATACTTTGAGGATTTTTTCATGAGTTCTTCCACGGATTCGTCCAGAAATTCGTTCCAGGATTCCTCCAGGAATTCATCCAAAGACTCTTCGGATAATTATAATTATTCCAAAGTTTCCTCTAGGAATTCTTCCAAGGATTTCTACGGAATTTCTTCAAATATTCCTACTGTAGCTCTTCCGAAGATTCCTAGAAGAATGCTTTCAAGGATTTCTTCAGAAATTCTTCCAATGATTCCTCCAGAAATTCTTCCATATTTCTTACAGGATGTCATCCAATCCCAAGTAACAATTCCATTGCTGATTGGTTTTGATTGATTTTTATTAAGGTTTTATTACAGCAATAAGTAAAACTCACAGTTTTATGACTGCTTTTAAGAAAACCATTGATAAAATGTTTTATAGTATACTTGTAGACATCCATAAAGACAGATTTTAGGAGTAAACAAAACTTCCCGATATGTATACCTTCTGGCATTCATTATTACCACAATAAAACTGTTAAAACTCTCAACAGATGGCGATCCGTTCGATTTGTAACGACATCTGTTGGTGGAAAAGCAAAAACTACGACACTGCTAGGCTTATTGTGGTTATCATAAAAGTAAACTTGCTTTCGTTTTATTTTCGCTGATTATGGTTGTCGCCATGTTGAAGAATTAGCTAACGTGAATGGAAAATAGTTAATTTTGCTTAAATGAGCAATGAATTAATAGTTTACCACCATTTTCATAACATACTCACATAAATAAACTCTCTCAGCTGAGTTTTCTTGTGATTCGAGATAGTTTAACTAAATTCACAAATTGATTTATTTCATTCCAAGATGATAATATACACCATTTTCGAAGCGCATTAATTTTATGATTCTGCAACCCCAATATTCACGGTAAATTCGAATGCGCTTAAGCCTACCAGCACAATAACTACTTAAATATAACTTTGAAATGATCGCTTTCTACTAACGAATGATGTATCCTCCTGAACTTTATGTGCTATCGAAGAAGCTTTTCTGCATCTTGAGCTGTCATAGTTTTTGTTGAAAAAAAAAACAACAACAACAACAATCGAGAATGAGAAATTTTTCAACTAGGTTTTAAAACGGGTTTATTTCTACTCTTAATGCGGTTTGTAGCACCTCTCCGAGAGTGGTCCATTTAGCCGGAAGATGCTCTTAAAGAGGTTATCAAGAGGTTTTGATGTATGATTTAGTTTTATTGCAAGTTTTATAAAATTGGTCATGAAGATCTCTTGTAGAGCAGAACAAAACTTAAAATGTTACTTGAGAAATGATTATTCCAGAAATTCTTTCAAGGATTCCTGCAGAGATTATTCCAAGAGCCCTCTAGGAATTATTTTAAAGATCACTCTAGAAATTCTTTCAAATAGTCCTCCAAAAATTCCTCTAAAGACTCCACAAGAAAATATTCTAACGACGCCTGAATTCATTCAAGGATTTCTTTTGAAACTCTTACAAGATCCCACCAGATATTCTTCCAAGATTTCTTCCAGGAATTCTCCAAGAATGACTCCAGAAATGCTTCTAAGGATTCATTCAGAAATTCTTCCAAGGATTTGTTCAGAAATTCTTCAAAGGATTCCTCCAGGGAAATTTTCCAAGGATTACTTCAGAGACTTTTTCAAAACTTCCTCCAGGAATTTTACGAATACTCCTCAGGAAACTCTTCCAAGAACTCTTTCAGGATTTTCCCAAGAGGTTTACCTGCAAAATTTCTAAATAAAAGAAATCAGAATCAGAAATAACGGAATAAGATTTCCAAACAAGCGAATAACTAAAAAAAACCTTGAAAACTTTCCTGACAAGTTTCTAAAGGGATTTTCGGGTGAAATCCATGTAGGAGTTTGTTTTTTTTTTACTTGTTCATTTATTTGGAAGCCTCGGGCGCCACATGGGCATAACTGAGCCGAAATCATTTGTTTTTACAGTGATTTAACATTTTATAATTTATTACTGCCTTAATACTACACGGTAAAAAATCTGCACACTCGATGTAAGGGGAAAATCCCTTAACTATTCAATGTCCTAACCAACATGATCAGAAATGCTTTTCCATTGAGATCGCAATGCTGTCAGTGTTGACCAAAACAAACCCACCGGAGAAATCAACTGAAAACCCCTTCGATTTGCACTACTGTAAAAAGCAATACGATCCAAAGTGAAAAGCTGTTGATTTGGTGATGACTGTTTTGGGCATGAAAGTAAATATAGATGACAGGTGTTAGAAAGTGCTTCGCTTCGATTCACACTTCCCCAACAGATGTGAAGTAGTGTAGTGGTAAAACAGTTGATCGTGACTCTGAAGGACCTAGTATCGAATCTGGCTGCGGCTGAACACATTTTTTTTAATTCTAGTTTTGAAATCAAAGCATTTGTCAACAACGAATTGATGTGAAGTTCCATTAAAATTGAAGAGGCATTGGATGTTCTTTGCCAAATGATATGTAATTGATAACAAACTGATTGGACAGTAGTGCGAATTCAAGTGTCAATCAGTTCATATCACAGTGCAGATTTTTTACCGTGTATGTTAGTTTGGGAAGCCGAAGTACTCGCGACTGTTTCGAGGTTAGGGGAAGAAGTTTGTCCACGTTTTTTTTTTCAGCATTCTTCCAACGATTTATTCCTAATATTCTATCAAGTATTTATCTAGGAATTCATCAACTATTTACTCTGAATACTTCTAGAAACTCTTACAAGGATTTCTCGAGGATTTTTTTGATGGATTTCTGGGTTGATGACATATTTGTTTATGGTTATCTTAGACGAGCTCCAGGAAAATGTTTTGTAGAAATTCGTTTTAGGATAATCTTTATACAAACCCTGAAAAAATCGTAAGGAAATTCTTGAAAGATTCCTTGAATGATTTTATGCAAAAAAGTGCAAGAAGAAGTTCTGCATTTCTCATTCCTGGAGTAATTTTTGAAAAAAAATCTTCAGAATTATTTCTGGAGAAAAACTTTGGAGAATTTCTTTAGCAAGTCGTGGAAGATTTATTGAAGCTGAGCTGAAATTTAGCAAAGTTTTTCCTGACAAATCAGTAATTTCTAATGCTGTTTTTTTTTGTGCTGGAAGCATTTCAAAATTTTGGTGTGTAGCTCTTGAGGAAATTACTGAAGGAACTCGTGATGAGTAATTTGGAGGAAAATGAATGAAATATTTTTTTTTAAGAATTCCTGGAGGAGTCATTGCAATATTTCTTGGAGGAGTCCTTTGAGATTTTTTTCTTGCTTTTATAAGGATTGTTGGAAGAACACTTAAAAGTCCATGGAGGTGTTCATAAAAAGATCATTGGAAACGCCATTGGAATAAATATAAGAGGATTCCCGTGCAAACATACAAGAAAATTCAAGATAGAATTCATGGTTCATCCTGCAAAAACAATCTGGGGAAATCTTAGAACATTTTTTGGATGAATTCCTAAAGGAGAAAGGAGGATTCCTGAAGAAATCTTATGAACTATTCCTGGATGATACATTATAGTAGTTTCTGTAGTATGTCTCAGAAGAATAACTAAAAAAAAATCCTGGAGAAACTTTGGTAGGGTTCCCGGGCAGAAAAGAATAACAAAAGAATTGCAAGTTTTACCATTCAAAAAGAATTACTGAATGGTAAAATTTGCCATTGGCTTGTTTGAAATAAGTGACAAAAGGGCAAAATAATAACTGGCATTGTTCTATAAAATAAATTAATAATGTCAAATTTTGACATTACAATGGCAAACCAAGAACAAAAAATTTAAGGTTGAAAATTGCAAAATATACCATTATTAAGATGTTGAAAGCAGAACAATATCAAAATAAGTTATTCGCCTGTCACAAAAAAAATATGAAAATTTACCATTAGAATAACCAAAATTCAAACTTTGTCTTTATGTTGTTTTTAATAAGTGCCAAAACTGCGATGGTTCATCAAACTCGTACGAGGTCAACAATATCTCATCAATTGTAAAATTTGTTATTATAGCAAAATAAGACATTCAGTAGTTATTCTTCCAAATTTGATAAATGACAAGCGAATGGCATATTTTGATATGATATCATATTACGCTATTGACATGTTGTTTCAAGCTCTTCATGAAGAACTCATGAATGACAAAATAAGTTATGACAATTAAATTTGTTATTCTTTTGTTTTTGGTTTACCATTCACCTCTACTCGGGTTACCAAAAGGAACTTTTGTGAAAAATTCTAAAGGAATCAGGATTTCCTTATAAAGCTCATTAAAATTCCTAGATGAACATTGAGCTTAGAATCCTAGGGAATAATTTTCAAAAAAAAGTTTTTTTGGTGAAATTTTGGGAAAATTCCTAGAGTAGCTTATATTTCATGGAGGAAACTTTGAAAAAAATCTTTGGAGTGATCCATGGAGAAATGAGAGAAATTAAAGAATTGAGGGAGAAATGAAGATTTTTTATTGTACTTGAAAGTATTCTTTGGGGAGTTCGTGGGGGAATATGTACTTGAAAAATCTTGGAATAATGTTTTGATGAATTGATGGAGGGATTTATGGGTTTGCGGAGTTAGTCTCGAAAAAAAAAACATGAAGTCCATTGAGAGAATTCTTACATAATATTTTAAAAAATATCTACAGGAAATTTTGATTTTTTTTTTCAATGAATCTTTGATTAATTCAAAGCGGATTTCATGTAAAAATCCCAAAAAGAATACTTGGAGGAACTCCTGAAAGATTGTTTAAGGAATGCCTCAAATCCTTCCTGGTGGATTTTATGCAGGAGTTTATGGAGAAATTGTAGGAGGAGTCCGTGAAGAATCCTTTTGCAATCTACGAATGATGATGGAAGACATAGAGCCTATATAATAGCCAACGTTGTAAGCGCGCGAGTATTTATCAAGACCATGCTAAAGTGACCCGTACGATTCGCCGTCGTTGCTTGTGTTCAGACTGTATTCGGGATTTCAGGGGCGTCGCAATGGGCTTCAGGAAGCATAAAGAGGTTTTCAGACAATTTAAGGGGATTCAAAAGGGTCTCCAAGGGTTCTAGACCCTTCTAGGGCTCCAGAGCGAGGAGTCAAGAAACTTTGTAGGGTTTAGAAGGCTTGAGAGTGTTTCTAGAGGACTTAAAAGATTTTCAGAGTTTGAGGTGGGTTTGAAGGAGTTATAGGGGGTTTCAGGAGGCCTTACTTGAATTAAAAGGAACAGTCTCTCTCTCTCTCTCTCTTCTTGGCGTAACGTCCTCATTGGGACAAAGCCTGCTTCTCAGCTTAGTGTTCTATGAGCACTTCCACAGTTATTAACTGAGAGCTTTCTCTGCCAATGACCCCTTTGCATGCGTATATCGTGTGGCAGGCACGAAGATACTCTATGCCCAAGGAAGTCTAGGAAATTTCTTTTACGAAAAGATCCTGGACCGACCGGGAATCGAACCCGTCACCCTCAGCATGGTCATGCTGAATACCCGTGCGTTTACCGCCTCGGCTATATGAGCCCTATATGGGAACAGTACTTAACCCGATTTTCTTTTTACTTACTTTTAATCAGTTACGTTTACCTGGTTTTTTCTTGTTCTTGTATTGAGCATTCTTCCCACATTTTCTCCCGTCCTTCGATGAAATATTAGGGGAGACTGGGAAGATACTACTACTTGACCGCTGACCGCCCATAAGAGCTGTCGTGTTGTACAGCGTTGTCGTAACAATGGGTTTTCAGGCGTTCAGGGAACTCATTGATTGATTGATTTGTCTTTATTAAAGAGACTTTCAGCCCTTGGCTGGTTCGTCTCTTACATTGAAACTCATTGAGATTAAGCATTTCAATGAGATTCAGGAGGAACTTAGGAGGTTTCAAGGTCTTCAGAGGATTTCAAAATTTAACTGTAGAAGTGTTAATAGACCACTAAACTGAGAAGCAGGTTTTGTTCCAGTGCTGACGTAGAACCAAGAAGAACAAGAAGGCACAGGTGTTTCAAGGTGTTTCAAGGGTGTTTCAAATCAACATCAGGAAGACTTAAGAGAGTCTTAGTTTGCATCAAGGAGTTCAGAGGTCAAGGGAGTCCAAGGAGAGTTATAAACGGAGTTTAAGGAAGTTTCTGAAAATTTTAAGATATTTAAGACGATTAGAGAAACCTCTTAAACAAGGCCATAAGAATCCCATTTTACATACCGTGGAGTTTTTCATCAATGTTGTATATAATTTCGCTGAAGCTGGCAACACTGCTCAAGCAGAAAACCATTATGGTCCATTATGGATATCACATTTATTATTGCTTACTAATTTTGCACTAAAAGGGTAGGAGTAGATCTCATATCGCAGATTTTAAGGACGTCTACCAATGCTTCTTCCAATGACATGTCACCGAGAAAAGGTAAGCGACGAATGCCGCGATTTGCTCCTACCAACCCACAGGGTGCGACAGAAACTTACCCCGAACAGGAGCCAGCCATCTCGGGAGCCAGTTGCGTTGTTTGCTGGTTGTTGGTTCTGGAAAAGTTTGGAGAGTTCTTGATGCATAGCTGCTCGAGTAAATAAATGTTTTCGCATTTATAGCGCACACCACAAGTTGAACGCGCTGGCACTGTTGCGCTCGGCTCGTTGAACGTACCGAGCTATGTATGCATCAGCAGATCTTCATCGGGTCTGGGGCAGGACAACTGAAACAACAACCAAGACGACTGCAATAGTAGATTGTACCGAACAGTGAGTGAGTGAATGCATACCGCAGCAATGTGGCGATAGATGGCGAACGATGACGACGCATCATGCTGCTGTCTAGGAGTGTGCTATTGCGGACGTTTAGAGTATTTATTTTAGAGCCAGGGTGGGCTTCTTACCAGAAACGTTTTCATAAACTAGTTCAAAAATCCGGCAGAAATTTTTAACAGAACAACTACATATTGTAGAAATATCAGAAGTTATGAATTTATTCCAGATATACTTTTGCTGAAAACCTCCAACTCCAACCCTGCAAATGGACCGTAAATTGCTTGATGTATCACCGACCTCGGAACAAATCATATTGCACCAGCTGTTCTTCCGAGTCGAGTGGGTAGGTACCTACCTACCTCCTCAGAACGGACGGACAAGCAACAAGGATTATGGAAACTGTCAAGCGAGGGAGGCAGAGAACATCCCCACACCGCACCGACAACCGCACCGGCAAAGACGACAGCGACGACGACGCTGTCTCAGAGGTCTGTCGTTCTAAGCCACATCGCAACCCACCTTTCCGGCACTCGTTTTCGGGTTTGCATCGCCGCCATCTCCGTTTGTTTCCCTCTACAACACACAAAGAGAATTCACCTCGGGGAGTTGTTGAACATTGCATTGTGGCACGCTGCTGGCTGGCTGATGGCTGGCTGGAGCTGGAGCTGGTGCAATGCGATGTGGAAGTGTGTTTTCTTGCATCATCGTCTCCAGCCAGCACAGTAAGTTTTTCTTCAGCGACTCTTAAGTGTAAGGATTCTTTTGAAAGATGGATCAACTGAATGTTGCAGACAGTCAGTGGGGTGGTGCAGGATGCGTCGCCCATCCCGAAGTCGTTTTGAGCATTTCTAATTCGTGAATTATTTGTTCGTTTAACTTTTCACTTTATTGTGGTGTGGGACGGGACTTCCGTCCCGATCCAACTGCCAAGCAGCAAAGCGAAAGATGATGGCTTCGGGATAAGACAGGATAACTCTTCGAATGAAAAAATAAAATGCAACAAGAAGATGGATTAACTTTACTGCAGTAAATTCACAAAGCGGATGATGATTAAGTGATGGAAGCGTTAAGGGCACTTGGTTGTTTTTCCGGTAAAGTAGAATTAATAGCAAGTTGTTGTACTATATCTTATTATGAAGCTTTATGGCGCCAAAGAAAAATTTAAAGTATGATGCACTACAACCAGTGCTGGTAAATTGAGATAAAAGCAAAAAAAAAACTCTCAGTGTGAGGATATGCGAGACCCCTATAGCTACAGCTATAAAGGCGTGGGTATTCAGTATGACCAATGACCATGCTGAGGCTGACAAGTTTGATTCCCGGTCGGTCCTGAAACTTTTCATGAAGGAAATTTCCATGACTTCCTTGAGCATAAAATATGGCGCTGTCCATGAACTACGTAGAGGCACGGTAAAGGCTGGATATGCTGCGCAATACAGATCCCATAGTGATCCGACCTCTGCTCAGCAACTCCTATCCCTACCTCCTCTAGACCGTTCGAAAACTACGAACAACCTTAGGGAAGATCGGGTAACCAACCCCGGTAGGAACTTTGGTCGTAGGCTGACAGGCAAGGGGGGGGGGTGGATTTGCTTCGGCATAGCTGAGCGTCTGCTCTCCAGGAGGAGCTGCTCACAACAGCGTCTAATCCCCATGTTAGAGGCGGCAGATCAGGGAAGGACTCTAAGCTCAACCGTGCACTATGGTCCTCCGGAAAGTAGGGGGTTGGTGTCAGGCCCTACGAGCCAACCGTAAAAAATCATTATAACGGAAAATCAGCAACAGAATAAAACGAACCGAGACCAACGGCAACGGCCCCAGCAAACAAAAAGGACTTGCGATTGGAAACTCGGTACGTGGAACTGCCAATCTCTCAACTTCATTGGGAGCACCCGCATACTCACCGATCTACTGAAGGACCGCGGGTTCAGCATCGTAGCGCTGCAGGAGGTGTGTTGGACAGGATCCGTGGTGCGAACGTTTAGAGGTAATCATACCATCTACCAGAGCTGCGGCAACATACGCGAGGAACAGCTTTCATCGTGATGGGTGATATGCAGAGGCGCGTGTTCGGTTGGTGGCTGATCAGCCAAAGAATGTTGAGGATCAAGGGCCGATTCTTCAACTTTAACATAATAAACGTGCACAGCCCACACTCCGACAGTACTAAGATACTGATGATGACAAGGACGCATTTTACGCGTAGCTCGAACGCGAGTACGATCGCTGCCCAAGCCACGACGTCAAGATCATCATAGGAGATTTGAACGCTCAGGTATGCCAGGAGGAGGAATTCAGACCGACGATTGGTAAGTTCAGCGCCCACCAGCAGACGAACGAAAACGGCCTACAACTTATTGAGCTTGCCGCCTCCAAAAATATGGCCATACGTAGCACCTTTTTTCAACACAGCCTCCCTTATCGTTACACCTGGAGATCACCACAGCAAACGGAATCTCAAATCGAGCACGTTCTGATTGACGGACGACACTTCGCCGACATTATCGACGTCAGGACCTATCGTGGCACCAACATCGACTCTGACATTCTGGTGATGGTCAAACTGCGCCAAAAACTCTCCGTCATTAACAATGTACGGTACCGGCGACGGCCACGGTACAACCTAGAGCGACTGAAGCAACCAGATGGCGCTTCAGCATACGCGCAGAATCTCGAGGCCGCGTTGCCAGACGAGGGCGAGCTCGATGAGGCCCCTCTAGAGGACTACTGGAGTACAGTGAAAGCAGCCATCAACGACGCAGCCGAGACCACCATCGGGTACTTCCCAGTCAACACGAAGTCGCATATGATGTAGAATAGCATGCAAAAGTGGAGGCCATATGCGTACATGCTTTAATTTAACCGCGTGTAAAGTGTACGCATATCGCCTCCACTTAAGCATCCTATACAACAGCATATACGATCGTGTGTTGGCTGGGGTGGAACGGAATCGACGGAACAAATGGTTCAACGAAGGATGCAGAACGGTTTTGGATGAGAAGAACGCAGCGAGAGCGGTAATGCTGCAGCAAGGGACTCGACAGAACGTTGAACGTTATGTACAAACAGAAGTGGAAATAACAGACCCGCCTCTTGCTGGAGAAAAAACGCCGTCTGGAAGAAGCGGAGTGTGAACAAATGGAACTGCTGTGCCGTTCCCAAGAAACTCGGAAGTTCTATCAGAAGCTCAACGCATCCCGCAACCAACGGCTTCGTGCCGCGAGCCGAAATATGCAGGGATAAAGACGGAGGCCTCTTGACGGACAAACGTGAGGTGATCGGAAGGTGGAAGCAACACTTTGATCAGCACCTGGACGGCGTGGAGAATGTAGGCACGGGAGCCCACGGCAACGGAGGAAACGACGACGCCAATGCAGCGGAAGACGGAAATGAACCAATTCCCTCGCTGAGGGAAGTTAAGGATGTCATTCACCAGCTCAAAACCAACAAAGAAGCTGGTAAGGTATCGCAGCTGAACTCATCAAGATGGGCTCAGAAAAGTTGGCCACCTGTCTGCATCGGCTGATAGTCAGGATCTGGGAAACCGAACAGCTACCACCGGAGGAGTGGAAGGAAGGTGTAATCTGCCCCATTCACAAGAAAGGCGACCATTTGGATTGTGAGAGCTTCAAGGCGATCACTATTTTGAATGCTGCCCACAAAGTGCTATCTCTGATCATCTTCCGTCGTCTGTCACCTAAAACGAATGAGTTCGTGGCAAGTTATCAAGCCTGCTTCATCGACGGCCAGTCGACAACGGATCAGATCTTCACCCTTACGACAAATCCTTCAGAAATGCCGTGAATGCCAGGTTCCAACGCATTACCTGTTGATCGACTTCAAAGCGGCATACGACAGTATCGACCGCGCAGAGCTATGGAAAATCATGATTAAAGCAACGATGGACTGTGTACAAAACTGCGTCAGGGTTTCGGGTGAACTATCCAGTTCATTCGAATCTCGCCGGGGACTGCGACACGGTGACGGACTCTCATGCCTACTCTTCTACATCAACATGAAACGAGCCGGACTCAATAGCTGGCTGTCGATTTTCACAAAAATCAGTAATTTTGTGTGCTTTACGGACGATATGTAAATTATCGCAAGAACATTTGGAACGGTGGCAGCAGTGTTGGTAAAATCACACTCAAGTCTCACTCATGAACCACTCTTGCGTGAGCAAACTCGCGCGCGATTCTGAATCATTTTCTCACGCGCGAGATTTTCATGCGAAATCTCGCTCTCGCGAGTCAAGCGCCGAAAACTCGTTTGCTTGTAAAACGAATCCATATCAATTTAAACGAAATTTAATGTTATTGGATGCAAGATGTCGTCTTATTATGTCATGCAACCGTCAACACTTTGTTGTAAACAATAAGCAGACCGAGAAATAAACAAATGAGTAAAATCATGAGTCAACTCATGCCGAAAACGGCGAGTCAAGAATCGCGCGTGAAAAAACTCAACCATGAGTTGAGAATTTGAGTTTTTACCAACGCTGGGTGGCAGAACTGTACACCCGCCTAAAACGCGAAGCAGCAAAGGAGGGACTGCTGGTGAGCGCGTCCGAAACAAAGTACATGCTGGTAAGCGGAAGCGAACACGACTGGGTTCATCTAGGCAGTAATATGACGGTAGACGGAGATACTTTCGAGGTGGTGGAGGAATTCGTCTACCTCGGATCCTTACTGACGACTGACAACAATGCTTGCCGTAAAATACGAATGCACATCATCCGTTGGAAGTCATGCCTACTACGGCCTCCAGAATAAACTGCGGTCGAAAAAGATTCACCCACGCACCAAATGCAGCATGTACAAAACGCTGAATTCCGGTGGTCCTCTACAGACACGAGACATGGACCATGCTCGAAGGGAACCTGCAAGCACTCGGAGTATTCGAGCTGCGCGTGGTAAGGACGATCTTCAGCGGTGTGCAGGTGAATGCTGTTTGGCGGAAAAGGATGAACCACGAGCTCGCTGCACTCTACGTCGAACCCAGCATCCAGAAAGTGGCCAAAGCCGGAAGGATATAGTGGGCAGGACGTGTTGCAAGAATGCCAGACAACAACCCTGCAAAAATGGTGTTGGGGACTGATCCGTTTGGCACAAGAAGGCGTGCAACGCAGGGAGAACAATGGGTGGATCAGGAGGATCGTGATCTTGTGAGCATTGGACATGATCGAGGATAAAGAGCAGCAGCCGAAAACCGAGTACCTACTAAGGAGTACTATTGTTGAATATGTGTTATACTGTCCTTGAGATTTTAAGACTCAAATTGATCCTTTTCTATTTAAACAAAGATTTTAGAGAATTGTCTATTTGCTTGGTCTAATTCGCATTCTGTTCACCCGTTCTTAACCTGATTTAGAGAACCAACCATCACCTCGCATCGGATCGGGACACAACGAGGGTAGTAGAACCCATAAACCACCCATTGTGAGAAGCACTTGATGGTGCAGTTGCTCTTAAACTTGCACAAGTTTCCCTTCGTCGGCTTTTCTACACATCTCTCCAACCCTAGGTCTTGGCGATGGTGCTGGTGGTGGTGGCATCCGCAGACAAGGCGAGGTGGTTTATGCTCCATGTTCTTTGCGCTTCTTTCAAGCGATGTATGGCCATCGTCGTCGTCGTCGTAGCAGCAAGATTCGGTGGTTGGTTGGTGGCTGGCAACTGCGGAGCAACGCAGACCGGAGGACGATGACGCCGGTAATATATTATGCTTGTGCTTGCAGCAGCAAGTCGCAACATAAAAAGCAAAGTGCAGGGCAACAGTAGCAGCATAAAGAACCGCTCCTTCAACAGCCCAAACGAGGCCATCCCAAAACTTTCACCCCCTACCTATTGCTATGTGGAGGTCTAGGCTATAGTGCCACAGGTTGGCAAGGAGGAGGATGTTCCGTGATATGGGGAAGCACAGATGGTTTCAAACTATGTTTTTTGGTAAAAAAAATCCTTTTTCAAACTAATAAAACAATTGTATGTTGTTTTCAGAATCAGTACTAAATAAACCTCTTTTTAATTTGATTAGCCGTCATACTACGATACTTTACTTATCTTGATAGTAAAAAGATTTAAGTGAGCTACATTACCAGCGCCACTCCGCCCACATCGCGCTGGTGGGGCTACAACCATGTGACTTCGGGTGCCTTTCAGGGGGTGACGGTCTCCGTATAAAACTTCCCAAATAAAACCATCATATTACAGATTATTTCAGAAAATCTTCTGTGTGTTCCTCCAGAAGTGTCACAAAGAATCCTTGAAAAAAATATGGTATTAATTTCTTTAGCAATTTCTCCATGATTTTTCACAAATTATTTCAGAGATTGTTGAGAACTTCTCTAAGGAAATTTATTTAGGCATTTGTTTGGAGAATCTATTGGAGATTCCTTTAAAAATATAACCAAAAATATCTTCAGAAATTCTTCTAAATTGTTCTACATTTGTCAGAAATTTGACCGAGTATTTGGCCACAAATTCCCTCACGGATTGTTCAGAAATCTCTTCAACAATTCCCTTAATAAAGCTTTCAGCGATGCCTTCTGAAACCATACCAGAGTTTCTCAGAAAAAGTTTCAAAAGTCCCTTCAAAAATTTGTTCTGGGGTTGCTTTGGAAATTGTTCCAAGGACTTCACCAGAAACTCCATTAGCAACTTCCCATTTCTTCATTAATTTCACTAGGGATTCCTCCAGTAGTGTAAGAAAGCTCCGTATGAGTTTCTGCAGACATTTTTCCAGGGATTTCTTTAGAAAATCCATCAGAGATTTACCTTATTTTTTTGGGACTTCTATATTATTTTTTTTTATCTTTCGAAAAACCCTACAGAAATTTTTTTAAGCATTCTCTCAAACGATCTTCCAAGGTTTTATTCCACAACTTTCTCCAGGGTTTGCTTTAGTAATTGCTTCAGATTTTTTTGAGAATTTTTCTGAGATTTCTTCATAAATTCCTCTAGGGACTCTTTCCTGGATTCGAGAAAGTTTTGCAGGGATTCCTATGGAAACTCCCCTTGGGGTTCCTGCACACATTTTTCGAGGGATTCTTTCAGAAAATCTCCCATGGCTTTTATTATAAATTCGACTAGAAAATTCTTCAGAAATCTCTCCAGATTTTCCTCCTGAGATTTCTCACTTTTTCAAATTTTTCCAAGGAAAACTTCGAAAAAACTTCCATAGACTTTTGCTGAAATCTATCCAATGATTCATTTAGAAAATTTTTCACGAGTTCTTGAAAAAATCTCTCAGGGACTCTTAAAGAAATTATTTCGCAGTCGCTTTTTAAAACTCCTCGTAGATTTACTTAAAAAAATCATCCATGAAATTCTAAAGAAATTGAGTCAAAAAATCTTACAAAATCTTTCAGGGATTTCTTTAGACTTTAGAATGCCCTCCAGAAATTTCTCCAAGAACTCTTTTAGAGAGTCTTGCAAGGGTAGTTTCCAAAAATGTTGAATGGATTCCTTTAAAATATACTTCATGAATTCTTTTTAAAAAGCTTGCATGGATTGTTCCAAAAACTCGTCTACGAATTTCTTCAGATTTTTTACAGAGATACCTCCAGGAATTTTTCAAAGCATTTATGTAGAAAACCTTCCAAGAAACTTCTCAAAAATACTCCATGGAATTCTGTTTTTTAGATAACGATTCACGTATACTTTAGGAATCAGAGATTCAGAACTCTTCAAAATTTTCTCAGAAGCTTTCTGAAGAATTGTCCCCAAGGATTTAGAAATTCTACAAGAGATTATAAAGGATATTTAAAATTTCTTCACATTTCTTTAGATATTCCTTCAAGTAATTTCTCTTCCAGAAACTGCTTCAAGGATTTTTTTAAAAAAAAGCTTAAAAAATTCGCTAAGGATTCCTTCAGAAATTTTCCTAGTGATTCTTTCAGAGATTCTTGGAAGGGTTCTTACGGAATGGCTGGAAGAGATTCTTGCAGAGATTCCGGCAGAAATCCACACCGAGACTTCATGAGAAATTTCACCGAGTGTTTTTCTACGTATTTTCTCAGAAATTCCTCCAGGACTTTCGCCAAGCGTACCGCTAGGAATTTCTCCATGAATTCCTCCAAGACTTCATTTATAAAAAAAATATTTAGGATATTTATTGGGGGATTTTAGAGGATTTTTTTTTCCAAACGTTTTTGAAAGGATTTGTTAGATATTTTTCAGGTACTTCTTCTAGAATTTCTTCAGAAAATTCAACTATGAATTCTTAAAATATTCTTGCATTTTCAGATATCCTGGAAGAATTTCAAATTCATTAAGAACTTTCCTCAGATTGTTCTTCAATTCCTTCAAAAATTCTTCAGCGATACTTTGGAAATATCCTTTGAGACTTATTCAATATTCCTCGAATTACTTCAGAAATTTCAAAAGGGAATTCTTCAAAAGTTATTCCATGGATACTCTCAGTCAGATTGTATGACATTTCCCCGAAAACCAGTTCCCCGAATGAATTTTCCCCGAAAGTTATTTTCCCGAAAAACTATTGCCCGAATGGACCGTTTCCCCGAATGGATCGTTTCTCCGAAATATTTATAATACTATTTTTAGTACTGGTTTCTGATCATTTTCTTCATTTATTCCATTGTATGAACTAGTCATTGAAACGAAATAGCAGAAAGTTAGCCTGAGTACAAAGTGTGCCGATGTGTAGTTCTAAGAAAGATATCAAGATTATGGATACTTTCACATCTCAATATCTCACATTCCCTCTTATCATGAATTTTTCGAGATGTAATGTTTTTTTTATGATGCTTTAATGAGGTTTGCTCTTCTTTTAACCATCGAGCAGTCGCGTCTCCCGAGCAGGAGAAAATAGCTGAAGAATAACTAACTCAGGTATGGAAAACCGAATACCTACAACCTGAATGAGGTATTAAGTAGCCCTGCATAAGAGGTAAAATACCTAAAATAATAACTGGTGTGTATTCTGTGCATAACACGTGAATAACGACATCAGGTATGGCAATACCTAAATAATAATCGGAGATTTTTCCATACAAATAGCGATTTTTCCATAATTCAATAATACCTCAAGCAGTCCTCAACACCAAATTTATAACTCGTTGAGGTATTGTATCAATACCTGCAAAATACCAAATTATGTTATTTCCAATACCTGGACAACAGACCAATACCTTGTCTTGGTATGATACCTGACTTTGGTATGCTCCAGTTATGTGGCAGTTATTCACTCCTGCTCGGGCTTTGACTACCTGCAGCGACGCCGAGCTCACGCTGTTTACCACATGCATGCATTTTCATGGTGAGTGTACTCAGTACACGACGCGACCACTCCCTAGTTAAATATGGGTCGTTCTTTTCTGTTGTACTAATTGAAAATTATATGGCACTCAACTAAGAACACGCTCATCATAATTTTCCCTTCTTTTATTCATAGGCTGTTCTTTCTAATTATTTTTGAATATTCAATCGATGCAAACACCCTTTAAACGTATAATACCTTTAAAACGAGTCATCGAATTTGTGATAGTAATCACAGTTTTAATGTGTATAACAGGCTTTAAAACGAAAAGTCAATGGAACTCAATTTGTTTGACAAATAGATTCAAAGGATGCAGGGTCATTAGGCCGAATGGTTAAGGTAAAAACAACAGAGCCGTTTCCAGTTTCAGAACTGTTGAATTGCAATTCATCCTGATGAACATTCGGCCAAATAGCCTGACACTGATTTGAAGCTAAGCAGTAGCACTCTTCATATTTTTTTTGTAGATCAATGGATCAATCATGACCGAAGTAGCATTTGGAATATTAATTTTGCTTTTGAGGAGTACAATTCAAAAACTGAGCTTGGCATAAAATCCAATCCGAAAAACTTTTTCAACTTCGTAAAATCAAAACTTAAAACAGACAACTATCCATCAAAAATGCATCTTCATGAAAATGTTGGCAATAGCTCAGACGAGATATGCAATTTGTTTTCTAATTTTTTTCAACAAAATTATACGACTTTTTCTGAAGAAGATCGAGATCGAAATTATTTTGACTTCCTTCCAGAACTCGAGAAAAACATTGGAGTTAATCATATAAAAGTACAAGAAATCATAGAAGGTTTAAAAAATTTGGATGCTTCCAAAGGTCCAGATGGAATTCCACCTGTATTTTTGAAAAACTTAGCAGCTGAATTAACAGCGCCGCTATTCTGGCTTTTCAATATGTCCTTAAAGTCTGGCAACTTTCCTAAGCTATGGAAAATTTCGTACTTGGTACCTATTTTTAAATGCGGCAGAAAATCAGACGTAAGCAACTATCGAGGGATTGCCATTATCTCTTGTATTCCCAAACTGTTTGAAGCAATTATCAATGAGAAATTATTTGAGCAAACCAAAACCAGAATAACGAATATGCAGCACGGATTTTTCAAAGGGCGCTCAACCAATACTAATTTAATTGAATTCGTTAACTACTCATTGACGGCTATGGACAACGGAAACCATGTTGAAGCTCTCTATACCGATTTCAGTAAAGCTTTTGATCGAGTGGATATACCTATGTTGCTTTTTAAATTACACAAATTGGGAATCGAATTAAGCCTCCTCAACTGGATCAAATCTTATTTAACTAACCGGCAACAAATAGTCAGATTTAAAGGAAAAAAATCCAAACCAATTAATGTAACATCAGGAGTACCTCAAGGCTCTCACCTAGGCCCACTTCTTTTCATATTATTTGTCAATGACATTTCTTTAAGGTTGAAGAAGTCGTAATGAATATGAGTCAATGACGATGACTGCCTGCTTCTTACTGATCTTCTTCTCCACCGAACAGTAATTTACACTTTTCATATAATAAATGTGGACTTACCTTGACCAGCGTATATTCAAAGGATGGCAGGATAGATTATCTCCATATTTCCTATAAAATTCCTACTCAAATAGCTCAAAAATCGCCTAAATCTGGTAAAAAGTGAAATGTATTTTTGAACACTATTTGCACCACTACAATCATGCTGCTTATTTCTGATACGCACACACTGTCAAAAAATCTACGCCACCTACTTACTTGAAAAGTTTAAAGAAAATTACACTGTTTTATGGACTTATTGCTCCTCCAAAAAGGATTCAGTGCACTCACAATTGATTTTCCTTCATCGCAAAACTCACTTTTCCCTCCTCAAGCACTTACAAATCGCAAAAACTGCTTTCAAAGCATCGCGACTATGAATAAAATTATGACACTGTATTGTCAACTCAAATAAACAGCGCAACTGTAAAAGTTGTAAAATATTACTGCGCACCAAGCAAGCGCATCAAAACTACTATATAGTCGTATGAATTTCAACTTCGTGTTGCACAACAATACGATTCAGACGTCGGGCGGCACACTCACTATGCCAGCACAGGCACACCCCTAAAAGCATACGCACTACAACTGCCCCAGAAAACCAACATCGAAACTCAGTTGCCAGCTCCATTTATTGTTATTATCCATCTGTTTCATCAGAAATTGGGATATATCATGATCAAAATTAAATGCAACGTTTAGTTCAATATTTTATCATTGCATTTGCTGTTTAAAAATAATATTTGCCTATCTGTATAAAAATAGTGTTTGTTGATGTGCAAAGATTTGTCATTTTTACCCTGCATTGGCAACATTTCTCGTCAGCTGATATCTTCATCCCATGTCGTTATTCTCACAGAATCTTGTAAACAAACCATGCATAGCCTAAGCGTGACTTGCTTAAACATTGCTAGTGGAGTTTGAAATTTAGCAAAAATCAGAGCACTATTGAGTCGAGACTATGGAGCTGGTATGGGGAAGATGCGGGAAGTTATCTTTAAGAACGCGTGAATCTTCTGACTCTCGCGCAGTTGGACACCACAGCCAGCACCACGCTACCACACTGAGTACAAAAAGCAACATTTTTTCAACAAGTTGAACAAAATACAACAGCGCGATCGCGCGACGGTTATTATTACATTTGATTGGCAAATAACGTTTACATTTAACAAATCAAATTGTAGTTGGTTATATTGGAGATTGTTTTCAAACCCCATAACTCTGGCTGAGGTGGGTGGGTGGTTGTGCTACAGCTCGTCTCAAACAAATTCTCCCCATGCACGGAGAAACTGAAAAACTCAAAATTAGGTACTTTTAAACTCAATTTTGAGTTCTTTTTCATCTCCCTTTTCATGCGCTCTTTCTATTGTTGTCAGAGAGTGAAGAGAGAAACAACCCAACTTTTGCAGTTCCGTGCGTCAAGCCAACATTAAGTTTCTAGCACAGTACTCAAGTTTGAGTGAATACAACCTAGTCAAAATTTCGGTTGGGTGGAAAAAACTTAAAATTAGGTATTTTTTTCACATGGAAGCAAGCGGGAACAACCCAACAAAAACATCGATTCCATCAACTCAAATTTGGCTTGACGCACGCAACCCCGAAGTTGGGTGGCAAGAACTCACTTTTGGGTAGTTTCGTCTCTCCGTGTGCATACATTGTTAGGAAGCGGCAGGTGGGTATTAGAAAAGCCTTTTTTTGACTATATGAAATGTATGAACAAGCCCTTGCAACCAAATTCTTATCTGCTCAACATTCGGTTCAAAAAGCGTAGACTTCGTGGCCGTGCGGCTCGCTTCCCACTGCAATCGGAGAAAACTTTTCGTAGAAAGGAACATTCTTCATTGCGCCACTCGGTGTCGCATATGCCGAACTTTCAGCTATAAAAGATATTTTTATTGAAGTTAAATGACCCTTCAGGACGAGCGTTGTTGTAAAAGGAACAACACTACCAAAAACCCGAATCGCCACATACAGCGCGAGCGCGGTGCTGTTTTAGGCTCAAACTGGCGAGCGTCCTGGAAGATTAAATACGAAACCAAATTGATCATTTGTACAGTCTATCATCTGTTTGTTATTGATATAATATGCTGATTTATCGACCGTATTCTATTAATAACTTGATGATTTTGTGACTATATCGGTCTCTTTCTACTCATAGTATAAGGAAGTAGAGATCAAAGTGGATAATGAAATGATAGATATGATAGAATTCGCTAGGTAGCGAACAAGTGTGAAAATTTTTATAGAAGGTGAAATTAGGCAAGTAGGCCATGTATTGAACGAATACATCGAATGCGTGAAACTTCTGCCGCACGGCAGAAGTTTCACGCATTCGATGTATTCGTTCAATACATGGCCTACTTGCCTAATTTCACCTTCTATAAAAATTTTCACACTTGTTCGCTACCTAGCGAATTCTATCATATCTATCATTTCATTATCCACTTTGATCTCTACTCCCTTATACTATGAGTAGAAAGAGACCGATATAGCCACAAAATCATCAAGTTATTGTTATTGATATATACAATTTCGCACTTATTTAATATGTAATACAAGACCATTGCGCTGAAAATCCGTATTTCGAATCTAATAATCTATTTGAAAATGTGCAAATCACAATACTTTTCGTAGCTCTTCATGAATCGAAACGTATCAATTAATAAAGCACGTGTTTTTGTGGCACACACACTGTCGTACGATTTGATGATTGATTTCCAAAACAAGAACAGGAACAAGAAGAAGATGTCCAAAATAAGCTGACTAATCCTTCAACCTTAATACTAAAAAATGTGAAATTTCTTATTTATGCGGATGACATGAAGTTGTATTTAGTAATACGAAACGAAGAAGATGTTCAGATGTTCCAAGAAGAAATTAACATTTTCTCCATCTGGTGTCAAAAGAGTCTGAAACTAAACGTACAAAAATGCAAATCGATTGCCTTTACTAGAAAATGAAACACACCAGACATAATAATATCTCTAGGCAATGAAGAAGTAGAAAAGTGTGATATCATAAGAGATTTAGGAGTTGTATTAGATACCAAGCTATCATTTATCGACCATTATAACACAATCATTGGCAGAGCAAATAACATGCTTGGATTTATCAAGCGTTTCAGCTACAAGTTTCATGATCCATACACGATAAAAACTTTATACATTGCATATGTGAGATCAATACTGGAATATTGTAGCATAGTTTGGTCACCATATTCCATCACACTTGAGGAACGAATAGAATCTGTACAAAAGCAATTCTTATTGTTTGCACTCCGTAAATTAGGCTGGACAAGATTTCCTCTTCCTTCATACAAAGCCCGTTGTATGTTAATCAACATACAAACATTGAAAGAGCGCCGTGAATTTGCAATGATTTCGTTCATCAATGATTTAGTTTCTCAACGAATAGATTCAGCTGAACTGTTATCCAAACTCAATTTTTACATACCATCTCGACCATTACGAAACCGAAATATTTTCATTGCCAACAATCATCGCACAAACTATGCCAAATTTGGTCCTTTAAATCGAATGATGGTTTCTTTCAATAAACATTCTGAGGCTATTGACTTTACATTAACAAAAGATAAATTAAAAAAATATTTCAATGCTATCCGATAAACACGAAACGCAAAAGTATCTCTAAATAGTTGATTTAAGTGAATACTCTATGATATATATTATGTATTTCTAAATTTAAGGCAAATTATGTAACATTCATTGTAACAAACTGGCCTACTCATGATTTACGACATTTCTACTGAACATATTTGTAGTTAAACTGTCGACAACAGAGTTTGAAAAAACAGTATATGATTAAAGAAGGGAGGGATCTTTGATGAAGATTTCTACTAAAACGTCTATAGTTACTAGAACAGTTGGTCACAAAAACAAAACAAAAAAAATAATAAATGAAACAGCAGTCAAATTACTGTTGATTAATTAAGCAGTTCAACTTAAAAGTACAGCCTATGCTTGAAAGACGGAAAATTTTATTATATGAATGGTTATCAATCGAGCCAAAAAGACGGTGCTGGATCTTAGGCAGAAGTATGTCAGGCCGAAGTATGTTAGTATGTAAAGTATCATTACGCCGGACGGGCCGGACCAGTCTGGTTGAGTTGAAAGCCATGAGAAAACCCAGTTTGATCCTATATAAAACCCAATACTCAAAAGAATAGCCAATTTCTCAAAGAAGGTAAATCTGTGATGGGCAGTCAGTGGTTTATTAAATTACTACCGTCAATAAGCTATGTCATATTACAGCTAGATACAACTGTGTGGTATAAAAAGAAATGAAATTTTCAGATGGAATGTTGACAGCGTAATCAATTAATCATCAGTACTTCAGTAACATTATAACATCAACATAAAGAAATCATCTATGTGAGAAAAGGGAAATGGATAAACCAATATTGTGAAATCATGACAGTATATCCCAGTATCCATAGAATGCCCTAGATTCGAGGAATGCAAAAACAATCAAGGGGCATAAACATCTTCCAGGACTTCGAAAACAAACTTCAAGAAAATAAGAAAGACGGCCTACTGGCCCATTATACCCTATGATCTTCAGCTTAGCAACCCATTCGGCTTAACATACTTCGGTCTGACGTACTTTGGCTAAGCGTACTTCGTCCTAAAGACCAGATCCCCTAATTGTGCATTGGGTCAATGTTAAATGGCATATGCAATAATCTTTTCGGGGAAACGGTACATTCAGGGAAAAAACTTTCGGGGAAACTTCATTCGAGGAACTGGTTTTCGGGGAAATGTCGTACAATCCTTTAGAGGCGGTTCAAAGTATTTCGAAGCGTTTCAATGCGCTTCAGGGCGTTTTGAGGTACCGTAATCCGGGGTAACATTGATCAGAATTTTCTATCTTTCTTGAATAATTCTCTTGTTAAAGCAAACGTTAGATGTTTTATATTTTTAAAAGAAGTACTGGCCCTCTGAGTATGTGTTTAGCTACTCGAAAAAGTATTGTAAAACTTTAAAACATGTTTAAATAGGTTTTTCAATCTAATTTTTGATTGTGTTGATTTGGGGTAACATTGATCATGTCAGTGATCAATGTTCATTTGTGTTGAAAATACCCTTACTTACTAAATTTGGGGTCGCTGATTTCGAATATGTTGTCCAAATTCTTACAAATAATGTGCTTTTTAAGTTATTTTAGGATTAAAATCCCCTACATCACGAATAACGCCTAAAGGTAGGCAATGGCTTAAGGAATTGATAGCCGACTTTTAATAAATCGTATATTTTACTGAAAAAATAGCACTTTCATAAAAATTTCGTTTATTAAATCCAACTCTAGGATATCATATTGAAGTAATACAGTGATTTCGAACCTCATATTGTATCTTGTATTCACGCCAAGTATGAATGTTTGACAATGTATCTCATTGCGTTACGAAACACAGTTATGGAAAAATCGATTCAATTCAATGTTTATGAAATTCAATTTTCATAAATTGCATGTCATTTAATAGCTAAATGATAGCATTGCTAGCGGAGGCGATATTTACGAGCGTCAAATCGCCTTCGACGAATTTTTTGCATTGGCCCGTCAGGAGACCTTGATCAGCTGGCAACACAAATGGAGAGATGGAGAGATGGGTAGATGGTTGCACTCCATCATTCCACAGGTGTCGAAGAAGCCATGGTTCAAAGGGTTGGATTTGAGCCGCGATTTCATTCGTGTAATGTGTCGGCTGATGTCCAACCACTATTTGTTGAATGCACATACCTTCCGTATTGGGCTCTCAGAAAGCAATCTCTGTGTCTGTGGCGTAGCTTACCAGGATATCGAACATGTCGTGTGGGGATGCAATGAGTATCGTGAGGTCAGATCTGAGCTGCATGAAATTCTCCGGGTCCGAGGAAAACAACAGAAACCCGTTAGAGAAGTGTTGGCAGGACTTGATTTGAAATACATGAACCTGATTTACCAGTTTTTGAAACGTGTTGATGTCAGAGTTTGATGTAGTACGTTCCTTGTTTTCGTTGTCCGCCCTTTGGTTTTGTTGTTCGCCCCTGTCTGTCGTCACCCCCCTTCCGTTTGTCCTCTTCTTGTCGTTGTCTACCGATAAAATCCTCTCTTTTTTGTTCCATTTCAGATAAGGACATTTTGCCCCATCAATGTTTTTAGTATAAGTTAGCAAATAATTTAGTTTAAGACCCCTAAATTCCTCCTTCCCAATTTTATTTTATTTTTTTTTTTATCCCTAACCTCGAAACAGCCGCGAGTACTTCGGCTCCCCAAACTAACATAGCATTAGGGCAGTAAATATTGTAAAATGTAAAATATATTGTAAAAAAAAAAAACAACAAATGATTTCGGCTCAGTTATGCCCATGAGGCGCCCGAGCCTTCCAAATAAACGAATAAATAAAAAATGATAGCATATTACGATATACCATTCCATAGTAGAAACTGATTCAATGTAAAATGTTTGTTTGAACATTTCATGAGGTGGGTCAAGCCAATCAATGTTACCCCGCTGATCAATGATACCCCGGATTACGGTATATCAGAAGGTTTCACATGGGTTTTAGGGGGCTTCAGATGCTCTCAGATAAATTTTACGCCAAAACCTGCGTAGGGGTTTTAAATGCGTTTCAGAACATTTTAAGGCGTTTCAATGCGTTTAAGGGCGTTTCAGAAGATTTCACAGGGGTTTCGGGGGCTCTCAGGTGAACTTCACGGAGGTTTTTTAGGAGTTTCAGAGGCGTTTCAAAGCACTTCAAAACGTTTCAAGGGTTTTTAATGCGTTGCAGGGCGTCCCAGGAGGTTTTAGGAGGGTTTTAGGGAGCTTCAGAGGCTCGCAGGTTTCATAGGGGTTTTAGAGGCGTTTCAAGGCGTTTAAAAGCGTTCAAGAGGGTCATGAGGGTTTTAGAAACGTTTGTTAGCGTTTCAAGACGTTTCAATGCATTTCGGGACGTTTCAGGAGGTTTCAGAGGCTCTCAGGTAAATTTCATGAAGATTGCATGGGGGTTCTAGAAGCTTTTCAAAGCGTTTCAAGGCATCTCAATAGTCTTCAGAGCGGTTTCAAGGGAATATAAAAGACCATTTAACTTTTCCTCTATTTCGTAAATCTCTAAGAGACAACCAAATGCATTAGTAGATCCGATGACCTAAACTCAAGGAAGTTCTTGGAGATCCTCAAACTGACAATAAACTCACCACTTGATAGCACATAGCTTCATGAGGCTGTGTAAGCATAAATTTCATTCATAATGCTCTAATAAATCACTGATTACACTTGTAGATTAGATGGCCTTAACTCCAGGGAGTTCTTGGATACTCCTATACAATCATAGAACCCACCACTTGATAGAACATGGATGCCTGGGGCTGTGTGAGTATAAACCTCATTTTGATGCTCTTAGATACAACTAGTAGCCCTCGTAGATTCGATGACCTTCAAGGGATGACCTTCAAACCGCTGATGAATGAAGACGATCCTCCCATCATGTCGAGTCTATTCGATCTAGTCGACACGAACCACCAGCAGCAGCAGTAGTAGCATTCTCTCTCTCTCCAAACTTGAACAACACAATCAGTCGGACATTGTCCCGTAGATGGGCTGCATCGAGCCCGAAACCGGTCGGCATTAAGGTAATTTTTTAATTATTTTGACGATTGTAAGAACCATAAGTGTCGTGTCTTATCTCGCGTCGCGTTTCGTGAATGTGGTTGAAGACCTTTGAAGATTTTTCAAACTCAAAACTTGATAGATCATAGTTACCTGAGGTTGTGTGAGTATAAACTTTAGTCGTAACTCTTTTAGAGACAATCAAATGCGTTAGTAGATCCGATGACTTCTACTCAAGGAAGTTATTGTAGGTCCTCAAACTGACAATGAACTCAGCACTTTATGGCACATAGCTATTTGAGGCTATGTAAGCATTAATATTCATTCATAATGCTCCAATAGATCACTGATCACACTTGTAGATGGCCTAAACTCCAGGGAGTTCTCGGATACTCTTAAACGTTTAACCCTCACGCAGAAAAAAAATATATTGAAATCAAAAATAAAGTGCTTTGAATCAAAGAAAATAAATCATTGAACCACGGCTTAATACCATTTTGCTTTGAATCTAATACATTTGGTGTTAGTTTCAAAGCATTCCTTTCATTGTTTCTAAAATCAGCCTTCGCGACATTGATTTTAGTTTCAAATACTTTTCAACTTTGAATCTATAACATTATTGCTTTGAAACTAAGCAATTTTGTAAATTCAAAGGTTATATTTTTTGAGAAACAAATATGCATGGACTTAGATTCAAAAACAAAATATTTTTGTTAAAAAATGATAACGAAATAAAAAAAATCCGAGATTCGAACACAGGTACTGTTATTATATGCTTCACTGATAGTGAGCTATCGTACACGGCCAGATCTGCTCTTGAAAAGCTGTGGGCAAAACTGAATCATCTTGCTCATTATTGGCGATATGTATTCTCCAATATTGAAAACAAAGAAATATTTTTTTTTTTTTTGATTCAACAAACCCCGCGACTTAGAAATAGAGTCTTTTAAAATTTGGTTCTAATATGTGTTATTTGTCTGCGTGCTTAAACACTCCGTAAACGTCCCTCAACTCTTAATTCTACTTTTTCCCGTAAACCAACTTAATCTGTAATCCTGAGTACTCCAACTGCTCTGAACATAATCAAAATCCATTTAGGTAACATTACCTAAATTTTGGGACCTAAATAGATTTTACCTAAATTTTAGGTTTCAGGTTTCACCTAAATTAAAGGTTTCAGTGTGTAACTGGAGTCGGGGGAGCGTTATAGGCGTTTCAGATGGGTTTCTGGGAGGTTTCGAGATGGTTTTATAAAGTTTTCAAAGTGTTTCAAGGGAATATTCTCGGGGGCTTCAAAGGTATATATTAGTATGGGACAAATATCAAATCCTCGCTCCAGTCGACTTTTTAGATCCCATTTAGGTCCCATATGATCTGTGCAAAATTTCAGCGCAATCGGTGAAACTATAATTTAGCGCAAGCGGTTCAAAGTTTTCATAGGATTTACTATGGGAAAAGTTACACTTTCAGATAAAAAATCCCAGAGGTCGTTCCTTGTCTCCTTAATTCAAATCGATCAATGTTTCTTGTAGAAAAATCAATTATGAAACTTTCCTTCGAAGACCGCAAAACAATTGGATGCTTGTGGAAAAAGTTATTGATTTATTACCGATTAGTGATTAAATGAACGGCTTTTTGTTTTGTTTTATTAGCAGCACTGTAGCTGCTGCCTTGGCTGCTGCTGTTTCTGGGGGTGGTGATGCCTCCCACCACCCCATGCAACAACGGCAGCAGCAGTGCTGCTGATAAAACAAAATAAAAAGCTGTTCGTTGGATCACTAATCGGCAATAATTCAATAACTTTTTCCACAAGCATCCAATTGTTTTGCAGTCTTCGAAGGAAAGTTTCATAATTGATTTTTCTACAAGAAACATTGATCGATTTGAATTAAGGAGACAAGGGACGACCTCTGGGATTTTTTATCTGAAAGTGTAACTTTTCCCATAGTAAATCCTATGAAAACTATGAACCGCTTGCGCTAAATTATAGTTTCACCGATTGCGCTGAAATTTTGTACAGTTCATATGGGACCTAAATGGGATCTAAAAAGTCGACTGGAGCGAGGATTTATTTTTTCCATACAAGCGTGTACCATACTAGTATATATAGGGTGTTAGGTTCCTGAGTGCAAACTTTTTAAAGGGTGATCATAAATGGTGAAAAAAGTTGTTCTACGCATATGGTCAAATCTCAACCGTTACGTAGTTATTGAACTTTCCATATTTTTGACTCTCATTGCCTTAACTGGCCATAACTTGAAAATGGTCAAAGTTATCACAGTTTTTTTACCCTTTTTCGAAAGAATATTGGATTTTCTATCAAATGGCATCTTTGAATCGATTGGTTTAGTTAAATAACTAAGTTTTCTAGAGCAAATTAGCTCAAAATAGCGTGTTTTAATTTATTTTTGTCAATTATCTTTGAAACACGCGTAATAAATTAAAATTCTTCCTTTAGCACAGTTGTGGCTACAGTTCCACTCTACAGTTCGTTTTGTGACATCAAACGTTTATCTCTCATCGTTTTCTTGCAGTTTTGATTAAAACATCGCATATCAGGTAAAAAATTTGCAACTGTCAAGGTAAGCATTTTTTTGCGCACTGTGCCGCACATTTAAATCGAAATTGCAAGACAATGATAAGAACTAGAAGTTTGGTGCCACAGAACGAATTTAAGAGTTGAACAGGGGCCATAACTTTACCAAAGAAAGAATTTTAATTTATTATGCATGTTTCAAAGATAATTGACAAAAACAAATTAAAACACGCTACTTTTAGATATTTTGCTCTATAAAAGTTAGTTATTTAACTAAACCAATCGATTCAAAGATGCCATTTGATAGAGAATTCAATAATCTTTCGAAAAAGGGTCAAAAATTGCGATAAGTTTGACCATTTTCAAGTTATAGCCAGTTAAGACAATGAGAGTCAAAAACGTGGGAAGTTCAATAACTACGTAACGGTTGAGATTTGACCATATACGTAATTTTTTTTTTCACCATTTATGGTCCTCTATCACCCTTCAAAAAGTTTGCACTCACGAACCTAACACCCTGTATATTTTATCAAACTCAAGTTTATATTCCTCGAAACAATTCTCGATACTATACCTAATACACAAACTTCCGTTTCGCTAAATTGGGAAATTCTGCTGCAACGTTTCTCTTATAGGAAGTTCGCATGGGCCACTGTCCTCATCGTCGTAGAAAACTGCTCCAAAAGTGCAAGGAAATTAAAATATATGTACTTAGTTAAGATATGTGGAGACCCTTTTTTCGGTGCCTATCCCAAAGGACTGCATGTTGCGCCATCCACTTCCGCCCTGCTGACTGCGCCACCCAAACCAACAACCTATCGGAAGCAGCCCAAAGAATGAAGTTATTCTTTTTAAATGCTCTTATCCCGGCACGGTCGGGGGATTGCGTTCAAGCACTATAAAACGAGCAGAGAAGATCAAACTCTAGCAACCCCCTGGCGCTGGCGCTGCTGGCTGGTACTGGAAAGGACGGAACGGTTGTGTCAACAGTACTTTGGACCCATTATGATAAATTATGCTCAAGATTGGGACCATCTTTCCCTCTGATGGCGTAGAGAAACTCTTCCTCAGCAATGGAACAAATGAGTTTGCAACACAAATCTCAAATCCGAGAATTAGACAAAGAAAGCACATTGTTACAAATGCGGGGTTTTAAGTCAAGCAAAACCATCTACATACGTAGTAGGGTATCGCGCTACTTGGGCGGTGGTTTTCTTCGTCTGTTATTTTCGTCTGTTTTCCACTGTAACTCGGTCAATTTTGAACCGATTGACTTGAAATTTTGTACACGGGTAGATACTATACCTATCTCAACGCATTCCAAGAATTGTGTCAATTGGTTCAAGATTGACTGAGTTATAGTGGAAAACAGACGAATATAGAAGCCACCGCCCAAGTAGCGCGATTCCCTACTTGACGAATTTTCTTTTCCACATCTCCACGCATCAACTCCACGAACCTTCGTCACACAAAGTAGCGAAAAACTTTCGTTCCGTACTCTTGTTAAATTAAACACATGTCAAGGTTTCAATTAGGGGATTTTCTCGTATGTCATATTTGTTTATGGAGCAAATCCCGGCTGCTGGATTGCTGGATGCTGTTGCAGCAAAAACTTGATCGTTCTGCAAGGGGACGGGGGTGGAAGGAAGCCACCCAGATTTGTCACAGTTTCCAAGTTCGAGGCAGACGAATTACAACTCAGCTAAATTCTAGTGCTTCCATTCGCTCACAGAATCTGGTTTCTTGCTACATGTGTAAGAGCTACATGAAGTACGGGGGCGGAAATGGGAACAGTCAGTCAGCTGCGGGTGAATGTCATTCATCCTCTCCGGCAATAATGGAGCAGCTTTGTTTCCAACTTCGGTGTGCCCAACCGAAGGATAGTGCTAACATCTATAGAAACAAAATAGTAAAAGTGCGGGCGGGTGAGAAAAAGAGAGGGTTTCCGGAAGGGATTGGCAAATAAATGTCAGATTTAAATCTTTTATAAGCATAATTAATTTCAATTTGAGAAATTGTGCCACCCGTGTCAAAATCCATCACACATGATGCAGTTTTTCTGGGAAACGTATCATGTTGTTTGGAACGAATATTATCCTTAGCTTTGAAGTACTCTCAAATATATGCAACAATGTTCAGTGCTTTGATAATTATGGACAACCAGAAAATGAAAATAGTATCTCAGCAGGGTGCTACTATTTTCATCGTAATGAAAACAGAGGAATTTTGTTAACATACAAAATCAGCTCGAATAATAATAAAAATAACGGAATCAATCAGTATCGGTGTTGTTTTCGAACATGATGACTTTGGGAACATAATTGTGTGTGGAATTAAAAGGAACAGTACTTAACCCGACTTTTTTTTACATGGAGGAATTCACGTAGGAACTTTAAATGGTTAGCAAAAGGAATTCCAGAATGCGCATTTGGAGCAATTCTCGATGTTAGGGAACTTTTCTAATAATTCGTGATGAAATCTTCATTTGGCGGTACGGAGTACTGATAGCAGCGATAGTGTATTTCTGACTTGCTGACTATGCATTTAACATAACCATTTCGATCGGCAGCTGGGCATACACAGATTATGTGTGCGGCAAAAAGTTGTAGTTAACTGTAGTGATACACACAACAGAAAGTGAGTGACCACATACTGGGCTGGCCCTCAAATCAATCATTTACTATTGGTTCATAAAAAATACTCGAAGGAATTTTTGAGCAAAGCATTTGAAGAGTTTCTGGAGGAAAACTTGAAGGAATTACCGAAGAAATCTTGTTGACGGAATTTTCAAAAATAAAAATGAAGAAACTTCCTCGGAAGTCCTTAAAAAATTTTTTAAAAGAATCCTTGAAAAAATCCCGGACTAATGTCAAGAGCAATGCCTGAAAAATTTTTTAAAGAATTTCGGGATGAATTCTTGGAGAAGTTCCGAAAGGATTTTTTTGTAAAAGTTTTTAAAGGAATCGGTGGAGGAATTCCTCCGGAATTCTTTGGAAAAGTTGCTAAAGCCAAAGTTGCCACTTTGGAAGAATTCTTGGAAGAATAATAGAAAAAAAAATCAGAAAGAATTATTTCAGGATTTTTTGAAATTCCCTGAGGCAAGTATATAGTTCAAGAATCTCTAAAGAAATTGGCATAATATTCAAACAAAGCCTACTTCTCAGCTGGGTGCTTTACTAGCAATTCCGCAGTTAGGTATTTACCAAGAACTTTCACTTCCAATGATTAATTTGTATTTGTTAATCGTCAAGCACAACCCAACAAACATGTTTGCTGTACAAGAGTGGAACAAAGCACTCTTAAACAAGCTTTAGCTTAAGAAACTGTTATTAAGCTAGTTGAGGAACTCCACGGACTCATGGTAGTCGATCCTAAGCGACCATTTCAAACATATCTGAAACTTTGCACAGTTTTTCAATATTATCTAAATCGCCATTTATCAATATCAAATCTTCATATTCAGTCACGACTAACTTTTTAAAAGGGTGTATGCGAAAATGGTTCAAAAATAGTATTAAAGCTGTACAGCAAACCGGATTGTTCGATTGTTATGAGTTTTTCAGCAAAGCTAGATAACTAAATAGTGGTTCCCAAGAAAATATACACTGTAAAAAAATTATTTTTTTTTACATTAAAAAAATGATTTTTGTCATAAAAACTCATATATCTCAAAACCCTATCTTTTAACCAACGTAATTTTTTTAGGGGAAACGGTCCATTACATTAGCTATCTACCTTAAAAATGTGGTGATGGTAAACTAATAAACAAAAAAGTTATAACATTTAGTAACAAAAAGAATTATTTTCTGTGTAAATTATTTCGAGAATTACAGTTTGATGCTGATTTTATTGTAAAGGCTACCGCCTGAATTTAACAAGTTGTTTTCATGATATTTTTATTTGATTATTCATAATTACTATAGTATCTATTAGAAACTTAGACGCGATCCAGTGTTGTGATCAAAAATATTGATAGTGTCATAATTATTATTGTACGTGGCTGGCGAAAAAATCTCTTAATAGTGTTGAAAACATGTTGGTAATAAGAATCATGGAAGAAACCTTATTTTTAAGACAAAAGCTGTAAAATAAAAGTTTTAAATGCGCGTATACGTATAATTTATCTGCAAAAAAAATACCTCTTAGAGAACAGACTTTATGTTCGGAAGGAAGCGAGTAACTTCAACAACAGGAGGAGCATTTCAAACTAAGCCGCAGGATGCCAGAACAGACGCTGTTTGAGCCGCACCTCCTTGGTGAACAGACGCTCGGAACGTACCTCCTCAATCTCGCTGAAGGTAGAAGGACAACTTTTAACTCCGCTAGCAATGATGGTTCTCCGTAGTTGCATGTCCGAAAGATCGTGAAACTATTGAGAACTTGAGCTACAGGTCCTAAGCCCTGGTAAAGGAGGAAGGTTGCGATGGCTGTTATTCATGGCCATCGTGGAAAGCAAAAATGGATAAACCCCAATGTCAAGGTGTCATGCGACCCGTGCCGAGGGCTGAATGGTTGAGGGGGTTCTAAACATGCTCAACCGCGAACGGAGCCTGGGGTGCACCAGGGCGAACACCCCAGTAAGCAGCCCTTACTGCACTACGGCGGGGCACTGGTGCAGCGGACATTTATTTCCCTAGCTACTCGTGGGACCAAAAATGAGTACAAATTCTACAAACAACCTTCAAGGTGACGACTGCCTCTCTCAGTCGTGTGAGAGCGAAGTGGAGAATACTCTGAGTCAGTTTGGCCTTACCGAAGACCAGATACTCAGTAGTTCGCAGGAGAAGATGGAAATATCCTGCCCCTTAACGCCTACCTCCCGGAGCAGCACATGTTTCGATAAAGCTGATCCAGATCTACAAACCCTCTCATCGACCGACTCCAACCTGCTGGACATGGAAGATAACGAAGATGATAACGAGTAAGAAATTCCCCACACTCACACACTCGCAGAGGAAGCAGCTTAGAACTCTCCGGGAGAAGGGAAAATGAGGCTTTGTCCATAATCCTGAATAAGTAGAGCGAGCCCACTTCCTCAAAACGCTCGAGAAACGACCTAGACAAATCCGCCACAGAGGACCCCAAATAAAAAAGGGTGAAGCATCATCTGGATCCGAGAGAGCGCGCCCAACAGTCCACAAACAGCGTGCCTCAGAAAAACGTGTCTGGACAACAAAACCCACCCACGAGGAAAACAGCTGGTATCAGCTACAGTGATATGGCCAAAAGCTTGAAGGTCGGGATAATACCCAAAGACTTTCCCACCGTCCAACTCACTACAGCCCAGCTAGACCTTCTACAAGAAGCACTCCTGCTCAGAGTAGTTCAACAGCAAAACGAGCCAATAAAACCCAAATTCAACAACCTCATCTACAAGTCCGGTTACATGGTTCTAATCTGTAAGGATCAAGAGACTGCTGAGTGGTTAAAGAGAATATCGCCATCCATGAAACCCTGGGAAGGTGCAGAGCTGATGACAATGTACGAAGTGGCGATTTCACGTCCAGAGATGATCCGAGCATTCTTCCCACAAAGCTCCAGCTATGACGACGACCGAATAAAGGCTCTCATAGAAAGCCAAAATGACATCACACTAACTGATTGGCGTATTGTGAAACGATCCATTCTGAAAGACATTCATGTCGAATGGATCTTCACAGTAGAGGGTGCGTCGATGGAAAAGTTGAAGAAGTCCAAATACACCCTCAACTACCGATTTGGTGAAATCCAACTGAAGAAGATTGCAGATCAACCGACTGCCGATACCGCCAATCCGACTGGAAGGCCGACCCAACAGCAATCTGAGGAGGCCTCCTGTTCGGGCAAGGCTAACTGGAAGGCCGACCCAAGAGAAATCTGAGGAAGCCTTCGGCTCCGGCGAGGTTAGTAAATCTCACCCCAAGAGCACCATAAAGGCTAGCCAGTCCGCCTCTAAAGGAAAAGCTCGAAGCTTACATGCGACTCCCTGCTCTAGTGGTACCAAACCAAAGGTATCTAAACAGGGCAAAGGGAGTGCAAAAAGCGACAGTTTGACCACAGAGGCGAAACTGGTAGGCCAGGTCGCTACAGGGAAGAGAAACAACCCAAACTGTAACACCAAACGATACCCTGATGATCCGCAACATCCAAAGCTGGATAGTCGTCGTCCGGAAAAAAGCGGGAACCCCAGAAATGGCGACTAAAGTTCTGCAAGTGAACCTCCACCATGCTGAGAGCGCCACGGGTGTGCTCTGTCGGAGGTTCACTAAAGAGAATCTAACCGTGGCCCTCATTCAAGAGCCATGGGTCAATAAATCCAGAATACAAGGTATTCCACAACATTCATGTAAGTTGGTATATGATGACAGCCAGATTTCTCCTAGAGCGGCTATTTCATAACATAACAACTGTAAATACTTTATAACTTCAGAATTCATAAAAAGGGACATCTTAGCTGTCAGGATGGAGGTACCTTCCGCTAGAGGGAGTAGAGAGATCTTGATGGTCTCGACATACTTCCCAGGTGACGTGGACGAAATCCCTCCTCCAGAAATAGTTGCGCTCGTTCCCGTACCGACACAACATCCCCTTCGTCATAGGGTGTGACGCAAATGCACATCACACCGTATGGGGAAGTACAAATATAAACACCAGAGGTGAGTACCTGTTACAGTTTCTCTCTTCCAAGCACATTGACATTTGTAATGTTGGTGACAAGCCCACGTTTGAAGTTTTGGACTTGACTCTATGTAGTCGGTCTATCTCTGATAAAATAAAAAAAACTGGCAAGTTTCTGAAGAAATATCAATGTCAGACCACAAACACATCATCTTCGAAAGGGAAGGGGGTCTAACGATAGAAAAAACGTTTAAAGATCCTAAGAATCCTACTCAGCTATCCTACAATCCAAAGAGTACATCATAGAAAGTCACATTAAGTCCATTACACAATTGGAAGATGCGTCCAAACCCATTAAAAACAAAATCCTTAATGCCTACCAAGAGAGCTGTCCAACTAAATCAATTAGTTCGAGTAGAGACGTTCCATGATGGAATAAAACTCTTGAGAAGCTTAGGAAAACTGCGCGTAGGGAATTCAATCGTGCCAAGCGAACCGGCGATTGGAGCCTATACAGAAAGGCCCTGACGAACTACAAGAAAGAAATAAGGCCAGCCAAACGGAAATCGTGGATTCTAATGTGTGAAAACATAGAGAATACACCCGTAGTGGCCAGACTCCAAAAAACTCTTTCAAAAGACCACTCCAATGGTGTGGGTAGCCTCCGAAAGACGGATGGTTCGCTCACTGTAGAGCCTAGCGATACACTGAGCGAATTGATAAAGATCCACTTCCCTGATTCAATCCCTGAGTCGAGCATCGGCGACCAAGGCACTGGAATTGCTGTCTCAGATCCACAAGAGAGCCAATCATGGGTTTCTGGATCTAAAAAAGACGCAATAAAGGTTGCAAAGGAAGCATTCACTCGGGCCAGGGTTGAGAGGGCTGTGAGATCTTTCGAGCCATTTAAGTCTCCTGGCATGGATGAAATATTCCCAGCGTTGATCCAAAAAGAGGAGAAAACACTGGTTCCACCCTTGGTTGAGATTTTTAGGACGAGTCTGATTTTGGGGCATATACCCAACGATTGGCGTCAAATCCGAGCTGTCTTTATTCCGAAGGCAGGAAAGAAAGATAAAACCAACCCCGAAGCATTCAGGCCGATAAGTTTATCCTCTATAATGCTCAAAATTATGGAAAAGGTACTATGCGAGTACATAAATAACAAATTTATGAAAGCAATGCCTTTGTCAAAAAACCAATTCGCTTTTCAAAGTGGAAAATCTACAATCTCGGCACTACATACGGTAGTTCAAAAGATCGAAAAAACACTTGATACAAAAGAAATTGCTCTTGTAGCATTTCTTGATATTGAGGGCGCATTCGATAACGCTTCTTATTCGTCTATAGGGTCAGCAATGATGAGGAGAAAATTCGACCCATGCATTGTTACCTGGGTACATGCTATGCTAGCTAATCGAAAAATCTCCTCTGAGCTTAGCGGTTCATACATTACTGTTAAAGCAACAAGGGGGTGTCCGCAAGGCGGAGTGCTTTCTCCTTTGTTGTGGTCACTGGTGGTGGATGAGCTTCTAGACAGCTTAGAGAGAAGAGGCTTCGAAGTGGTTGGATATGCTGATAACGTTGTCATTATTGTACGAGGCAAATCCGAAAGTGTTATCGTGGAAAGAATGCAATCTGCCCTAAATCACACTTTTTCCTGGTGTCATAAGGAACAACTAGGCATAAATCCTACAAAAACTTCCATTATCCCTTTCACCAAACGGAGGAAGGTCCATCTGAAACCCCTTTTCTTGAATCATACACAACTAGTTTATTCAAGCGAAGTAAAATATCTAGGTGTCATACTCGACGCAAAACTGAATTGGAACTCTCACCTCCAATCAGTTGTGCAGAAAGATCTCAATACACTTTGGGTTTGTTCAAAAACCCTGGGTAAAAGATGGGGCCTAAAACCAAGTATGATCATGTGGATATATAAAACCATTGTCCGTCCCAGGACTACTTACGCTTCCCTTGTCTGGTGGCCTAAAACTAATGAGGCTACTGCAAGGGCTAAGCTCAACAAAATCCAACGCACCGCTTGCATAGCCATCACTGGTGCAGTTCGTAGTACACCCACTTTGGCCCTAGACGCAATGCTTCGCTTGCCCCGGTTAGATCAATTCATAAAGCTGGAAGCGGAAAAAAGTGCTCTAAGGCTAAAGAGAACAAAAACACTGCTGTCGGGAGACCTTACAGGTCACCTCAGCATATTAAATGAATTTGTCATAAATCCCGCAATAGGAATTTGTAGTGACTGGATGGAAACGGTAGTCAATTATGACTTACCTTACGTTGTGTTCATTCCTTCCCGCCAGGAGTGGGAAAAGGGATACCTGGGGTTCATTGGACCCCAGGCGCCTTTCAGAGCTCGTCTTTGGTGGAACACACTCAGCGAGGTGACGAAACTGAGGCCATGAAGGTATCCCTTTTAGGATTAATAACTACACTTGTAACTCAAAGCTAGTAATGGAATGCATTCTGGCTTTGAAAAACTTATCCATACGCAATCGAGTCTACCTATATTGGATCCCAGGACATACGGGTCTAGAGGGAAACGAGATTGCTGATGAGCTAGACAGAAATGGATCTAATGAAAGGTTCATTGGCCCTGAGCCCTTCTGCGGGATCTCAGACTGCTCTGTAAAAATGGAACCGAACAAATATATGGTCAGTCAAATCACATCAAACTGGAATGCACTTCCCCATACGAGCCAATCCAAAAGGCTCGTAACGATAAACCCCAAGAAAACCCAACAACTATTAGGTCTCAACAAAAGGGATCTCAACATCTACACCGGTCTAATAACTGGACACTGCCCCTGCAGATACCATCTACAAAAGATCGGAGCAATCCAAACCTCAAATTGCCGCTTCTGTGACGAGGAGAGGGAAACATCAGAACACATCCTCTGCTATTGCAGTGCACTCACTCAACGTAGGTTCAAAGTTCTCAGCAAGCCCTTTTTAGGGCCTGCTGACATATGGATCTTATCTCCCAAGGACGTGGTTGGCTTCATAAAGCTAGTCTCGCCAGAATGGGGGAGTCACATACTGTAACTCAGGATCTCTATTCATCAATAATAGATGGTCTTGAGTTCAGTCGATACCAAGGTATCTCAGTGACAAATATGTTATTGAGATAACTTGCGTACCTCACAGCAAAAGGGTATATCACAATAGTTCTAAAATCTGGACGCAGTGATCTTCACCCGACAAGCGAGAGAGAAGGACAACAGTTCCCAGGCTGCACTATCAGCTAAGCACACAACTCTTACATGGTGGTCTTTGTCATTGACTGACCCATGAAAGCATAGGGTTGGAACTTGTGAACACCTGAGCTCTGTAGGACATTTCTCCCAGGTTTTCGACACACTATTTTGCGGCCCTAAATTTTTACTAGCTCTGAACAGACATCACATCGAGCTATTTTTTCAAGTTCGTTTCCCTTTCTCCAATATACAAACCTAAGTATACGTATCTTGTATCAATAAAATATAGAATTCATTCACATTCAGTCTTCCCTACACATCATTATCATCATCATCGTTTTGATTCCATACCGTGCCTGTCTGCCAAGCATCATCATCGGTGCGTTTCATCACGAATCACGCAACTGTTCGGCGTCCACATCCTGTGAGTGCTGTCGGTACACTAAACCAACCACGGACGGAAGAGGTAACCGTGGGTTTGTTTTCGCACCCCGTTTGTTTGGTTGTTGCAGGAGGCGCGGCTTCTTCCACAACCGGCAGATGAACAGTAGAGTCTCCGGTTGTTCTTCGTTGAAGACTTATTGATAACGAAATAACGACATAATTCAAAGATTTGCATTTTGGTTTCATAAATGGTTTCTCTAATAATTGTATACTCAGTTCTCACAAGGATTACATACGCCTCAATTAGCTTCCAAGTTTATTCATAGGTATGTACTATAACTGGATGGTACGTACCCGTTCCAACGAAGACAACAGCAGCGCAGTACTTTAATAGGGGATAGAAAATTATTCAATTATGATGCAGCAACATTTCTACTATATGAGATAATGAGATAAGCCTCTCTAACAATTCAACTGAGTTATGGTATCGTAAGATTTGATCCAACCTTTGGAATGTTCAAATGTTTTCCTATCATAACCTCAGAACCTAGAAATCATCCCCAATATTCGAAGGAAAGCTGTACAGTCCTGTTCTGGGCATCATCCATACGTCATCTTCATCAACCAGTGTACGGTAGTGGTAGATGTTCTGACTGTGGCTTGATGGGGATTTCAACGAATCGTTTGGGTGCCCTCTTTTTCGACGTTTGCAATTTCCAAGCCATCAGTCAACGCAACGGAACGGTCGGTCGGTGGGAGCACGTCGTCGTCAACGACGGGTTGCTCGTCTCGTCATCAGCAAGTACCTAGCGCTAGCATTTAACAGCTAGCGAGCAAGTAGAGAGCACTAACGAATACCTAGGTGCGTTCTACTCGGGCTCGCGTTTTTCGCTGACACCGTTTAACTTTGTTGTGACGATGAATGCGATGGTTGTTGATGTTGTTGCGCTGTTGCACGCCAAACTGCGAAAACAGTTTTAGTGTGAACGAAAATAAACAAAGTTGTGCCCTACCCAGGGCATGCGATTTTGGAATGGTTGTCGGTGGAAAAGGTTCTAGTGCTCTAGGTTGGTGTGCAGTATTTCGGCTCTGGTATGAAGTTCATCGAATGAAATTTTACATGATTAGTACTCATGGAACATGTTTCAGTTAACTGTAAAATTGTTGAACAGAACATTGAGAACATGAATAAATTTTCAAGGAGCCCGACTTTCAACAAATTTTAATGTAACTTCTTCCAAACTCAAATAGCAGAGATACGCACGTCTGCCATAGCAAAATACCCAAATCAAACTGAGCATTGGAAACATTGCAGTGGACAAAAGATACCATGAATTCTAGGCTAGGATCAAAGTCCAAATAAAGTCGTTCGACTCCCATACATTGGTGTGAAATTTCGGGGCTCATGAAGTACTAGACCAAAAAAATATAATACCTGCGAATAATGTTACCTTGCGCTCTTCTGCAAATTGAATATCTAGTACTCCACTAATGTTGCTATGAGTAACTACTGTTTGAACAAATATAAACAAGAAAAAATGAGACTCCGATGGGTAACGTTTTGAGTGATCATTTTCTTTAATCAATTTAACATTTATTTTATTTTAGGAAACGGAAGTTATTATTATTAGATTGGAAACATCCTTTATCAGCCCTCGTTGTGCAACTTTGGTAACGAGTCCTCGTCGTCGTCAATTATGACAACTTTGGGCAGGACGTCATCTCGCGCCCTCAGTTGAAAAGTCCGTCAAACAATTCGAGCCCCCACCCCCAGGCCAAACAGTGTAACGAGTGTATCTAGCTCGCTGCGAACCCAATGAGATATGCCCCACCGACCTACCACCTCGTCGCCCCGTTTACCCGCCCGACGATGCCACCGCTCCGATCTCCAATGTCGCCATTCCTATAGTCCCCATCGTCCGGACGGGGCCCTGTTCTTGCTTATCCAAGCGATGCCGGCCGGCCAAATACGTTTTAAAATAGTGTAGAATTAGCTTAAAAAGTTAAAATGTACATTGATAAAAATTATAAAAAAAAAACAACACGAACACATCCTAGATATGTTTGTTAATAAATTAATGAGAAAAAGTAATCCCGCTCGTTTGCATTTCTGATTCGTGGAAGAAAACCGTATTGGGAGCTGGACATCGAGAGATGATCCTCGAAGCTCAAACTTGCTAGGATGCTATGTTAACAAGCTACTTTCCCAGTTGTACACTCGCAATGTATGTTGAGTACATGTGCCATCAGTAATCTCACGCTCCCATATTCATCCTATTCGAAAACAAGCTATTACGTCACCAGTTAATTCCGTTCTTTCTGTTTTCATGGGTGCTCACTTCTAATGAAAAATACAAAAATAACAATCAAAACACACAGCGCTTCAATCCTTTGTTTTGCCTAGGATGAAAATGGGAGCGACATGCTTAATAAGGGAACCACCCTATGTTGGTGGAAATAAGTACATGTTGCGTGCCAGAAATTTTCGTGTTTCCCATTGCAAACACACACTTTCTATGTATCTTGTCCTATCCGCATGAGACAGTTTTTTTTTCCTGTTTTCCATGGAGTTTCTTCCAGATCTCGAGAGAGACAACAATTGACGACGCGATTTGATTGCAGATTGATCTTGTTGGCAGCAAAAGTTGTCGGTATTACTTATACAGTTTTACACGGTTTCTATTAACGCGATCGCGTAAATGAAAACTCCATACAAAAAGTTTTTTCATCGTTTTATTTTCGCATGATTCGTCAAGAAATTGTGAGACTTATTCTGCGCGCTTTTTTTTTTTTTAATTTTGATATAAGTTTTTTTACGGTACGTCTCCTCCGCGTAAAAAAAAATCTGACTATAGTGAGGCTCCTATAAGCGACGCACTGCTAATGCCAAAAATGGTCAAATTATTTATTTATTTATTTGTAACTAGCTGCCCCGGCAAACTTTGTCTTGCCAATCTTGTGGCGATTTGACAGCTTTTGAGCTCATTCAAGCAACGCACTCTAGATTGGTTTAATTTCGATCGAGTGGATTTTCTTCCCAGCTCATGCAAAGTCAATACTTCATAATTTTTTTCACTTTTTCAGATGATTTCGTAAACTTTTCTGCATATAGACACGGCCACCATGAATACGAATCAAACCCTGCATAAGTCATCCTGTTCGGTTCACCCGTTCGTGAGTTTTGTTGCTTCAAAGGGACTTCAAACTCATTTTTATACATATAGATTCATGTAACGTAGGGACAACCCTTTTCTTATGTGTTACACTGTGGTGAAATAATGCTCGTATCTATTGAATCTTACATATCTAATTCGTGTTTCTGAATTTGACAATTTGACTCTTTTACTGCATGCTCATATTCTCAATAAGTAGACCCTTGCTAAAACCGGAAATTGAAGATGCTGACTTGAGCAATGGAGACAAAAGGTTGATTGCAATGGAGACAAACGTACTATGATTGCGACGTTATCCAGATTGATAGGGGTGCAAGAGATCGTTGTTGTCTATAAACCTACTAATTTGACATTTTATTAGTTTTTCAAATATTTTTGACAATGAACAAATTATGCTGATTGGACGCAAATTAGGGATGGGCGAGCTTTTGCCCTTCTTTTTGATCGGAATTATTTTGGAATTTTTACAACCACGAGGGAAAATGTTTTGATAATGGAATCGAAAAGATGTTTAAAGATTGGAAGAGCCAAAGGTAATAAGATCTTAACAAATCTCATAGGAAATAGAAAAAATGCAAATAATGATGTCGTGCTCAAGAAACTCTTCAAATTTACAACCTTCTAAAATCATTTACTTTGTCAAACAAACACTTTCATATATGCAACCTTTCTGTAAATCCAGGATATCATAGCAATGACTGATTTAATGAACGTTGAATTTTGGAAATTAATTCACTAGCTTGAAATAAAACTTGTTAGATTAGAATTTCTTGTTATTTCTTATGGTTTTAGAATCCGTTGATAGCATCATCAAAGAAAAATCAGTTAAATCTTATTCTATCTGCATCTATCTATCTGATTTTGGTACTGTTAGCCGGGGTCAAATTTATCAGCGGGTGAAATGGATCATTCGGGTACTTCATTGTAATTCCTTACTATGAACTCTTCAGCGTCGTAATGATCTTAAACTTTTTACGTCATCTTATTTGTATGTGTCTAGAGATGAGTGTAGACTTTTATTTTTTTTAGAAAAAAGCTAGTTTTGCCTTTTTTTAGGATTTTGCAATGTGTTTCTCATTTAGCTGAAATCATTGCTACTTGGCATTGATACTCGATTGCTAATAGGACTTCCCGTAAATTCGATGTTTTAACTTTTCAGTGAAGCCTTGGTTTGGAAGTTATGTAGCTAATCAGAACATGAAATAGTTAAAAAAATCATTTTTTAAAGAAATAGCCATTTATTGTGATAGAAATCACTTATTTCAAATGAAAATGCCTACCTTAAGGCGTTTAAGGGTAACTTTCAAAAGTTAATTGTACATTTAAAGTATTAAATTCACTAGTTGTAAGATTTTAAACGCCTTATTCGGTTTTAGAAGAGCAAAATTATGTGGAGAAGAATAGTTTCCTTTCCAACCGGTGCTTAATTGCATACTAATCAATTTCGCCCCAAAGTGGCATTCCCATTTTTTTTAATTTTTGAAGTTATTTAACTTAAAGTTTAAATTTGTTGAACAAAATTCTGTCACATGGTTCCATGGAGATCCACTGGGTACTGGTTTTGCAGAAATTCTTTTGGCAATATTTGAATTGTCACTGATGTTATCCGCAAAAGTTGTTTTAAAGTGATCAATTTAACCCCGGATTACGGTACCGTATAACGGGGTTTCATTGATCAGCGGGGTAACATTGATCGGCTTGGCCGACCTCATAAAATGTTCAAACAAGCATTTTATATTGAATCAGTTTCTGCTATCGAATGGTATGTCGCTATCTGCTATTATTTAGCTATTGAATGACATGTAATTTATGAAAATTGAATTTCATAAACATTGAAATAAATCGATTTTTCTATAACTGTGTTTCGTAACGCAATGAGATACATTGACAAACATTCATGCATGGCATGAATACTAGATAAAATATGAGGATCGAAATCACTGTATTACTTCAATATGATATCCTAGAGTTGGTTTTAATAACCGAAACATCTATGAAAATGCTCCTTTTCAATAAAATATACGAATTATTAAAAGTAGGCTATCAATTCCTTAAGCCATTGCCTACCTTTAGGCGTTATTCGCGATTTGGAGGATTTTGATCCTAAAATATCTCAAAAAGTACATAACTTGTAAGAATTTGGACAACATATTCGAAATCAGCGACCCCGAATTAAGTAAGAAAGGGTATTTTCAACACAAACGAACTTTGATCACTAACATGACCAATTTGACCCCAAATGAACAAAATCAAAAATCAGATTTAAAAACCTATTTAAACATGTTTTGAAGTTTTGTAATACTTTTTCGAGTAGCTTAACACAAACTCAGAGGGCCAGTACTTGATTTAAAAATATAAAACATGTAACGTTTGCTAAAACAAAAGAATTATTCAAGAAATATCGAAAACTCTGATCAATGTTACCCCGGATTACGGTATGTACATGCATAAATAGTTGTTCTTGTTTCATTTTAGACTGTTGAAAATAGTGTACAAAATAGCTTATTCTTTATTTTAGTGAAAATTTTCGCAGTACCGGTATTTTACCGGTACTACCGATACTGTAAGCTCCAGTACCGAAATACCGGTACTCATCAAAAGTGGTCGGTACTGCGACACCTAGTCGCGAAAGTCAACGATATCATCATGTCTATTAGAAGAATAGCAAAGAGAGCAAAAAATCAAATCATGGTTTGAAATTCCAGGCATAGAGATCTGATCTTGGTTTACAACAGTAGTTGGTGCATCTGTGATAAAAAGGTCGAGAAGATTTTAGTAGATCTATGAAAAAGGATCCACTGTTGCTGATTGCACAATTCTCTAACATATCATTCAGATTTTCATAAAATCAATAGTAGGAGGATTGTAAATTACGCCCAATAGAATTTTGTCATTTCCAACATTTATTTCAGTAGTTAAATGTTCAGTACCACAGAAATCTGGATCAGAACTAGGAGACATCGATACAACTTTAGCTAATAGATTTTTTTTCTCAGGTAAATGCAAATACCCCCACCATGCCTGTTTCTATCATTTCTGATAAGTTTATAACCATCAATGCTTATCATGGCATCGTCGATGGAGCTATTTAACCATGTTTCTGTGAAACAAACTGCGTCGACAACGCTATCAATAAAGTTCAACTTCAGTTCATGGAATTTGGAAAAAATTCGAGCTGCTAAACTTTGGACATTGATGTGACAAATGTTTAAAAAATCTTTTTTTCAATGCAGTTTTGGGGCATTAAGACTGGAGAGTCAGCCATTGTCAATGGAAATGCACAAAGTTCGCTTTAGAGAGAATCCACCCATGCGACCAGAAAAGCACGCAATGTCAGAGTCAAACAAAACGACATTCTTAACTACTAACATATTCATAATAAATTCATCAATGGTCTAAGTTCAATTGACAACGAGTTGTAGACATCATAGTATTAAACATGTAATAACAAAAATAAAGAATTGAATATGATTCGAGATCAAGGTCGTGATCTATTGAAGTGTAAGCCACCATTAGTGAAAGAAAACCGTTTAAAAACTAAAAGTGTACATCGATGAGAGAAACAACAGCAGCAGCACCACAGGTAGCGAATTCGTCTCCAACAGCACCAGCAGCAACAACAGCATCAACATCAGCGCACGATGATTGATTTCCCCAGATGACTTCAGCAGCAAACTTTCAGGAGTGGACGGAATCATGGGATAACAAGGAAGGATACACGGATTGCGTTGGGGAGGAGTAGAGAAAGCAATTGGATAGGTTTAACAGTGATCTATTGTATGTTTTTCACTTTCAGGAACGGATGAAAACACGGAATAGTAAATGAAGGTAAAAGAAAAACTATGAGGAAAGGTGCAACGATGATACAGCTTTTAGGTAGTTGATATCGGTGATCGGCTCTGCTTTGGATCCTTCTCTGCGCTGAATATAAACGACTCCGTTGCGCGTAAGAACCTTGAGCAGTACCCTATCCTTTTTCATTTTGATTGCCTCCGTTCGAATGTTTCTGGCATGCAGCGTTAGATTCTCATTCGAATCCAACATTGCGAAGAGAAAGATTCCGTCTGAAGAACTCGTCCCTAGTGTTTCTGATAGCGAACTGACAAACAATCGGTGGGGAGGATCCAGTTGTGATTGGTAGGCGGCTCAGTCTTCTCAAGTCCACCAACGGCATATCTGTACCGCTATAGGCTAGGCACGTACTCAGGTTCTGCGTTAGCGTTAGCGTTAGCGTAGTTACGGTATACTTCGTAGATTGGATACTAACAACATTCATGTACCTTTTGCTAATCTTGCTCGGATTGCTTTTCGGAACAAGGCTGGGGAGTTAACTTCGCTCCAATCTTATGCAAGAATTAAGCACAAATGTCATTATTCCCGGCCACGCCCATCTTTACCGTAACTTGGGATAGGGGAAGGAAATGTTGATGTAGCACTTATATAAGAGGCCTCCGACTCAGTGACACTCCCATAAGTACTACGGAGTGGGTGGTTGGGAGATGTATTATGTAGGTCAAGGATTCGCCTGAAAAGCTGGCGATAGACCCACGGCATTGGTTGTTTACTTGGTTAAAATTTAATCTTTTGAAAGCCGGCAATCAAAAGAGATTTTTTTCTATTTATTGTTTAAATAATTATGTTCCTGCTCAGGCACGTACTCAGGTTCTGGAACAATTACTGTAGACTTTCGTGGGCGACATAGGGAACTCCAGAGATCAGGAGATCGTACGATTTTTCAAGTCTGTCCAATCGTTGTGCAGTAAGGTGAGGCCAATGAGGACTTCAGTAACTGCGGCTGCTAGCTTGTTAACGTTATCTGTGCAGTCCAATCGAAAACTTGAAAATTGTTTTTCTACGCAAGTGATCCGCTGCTCCACCCTCGACATGCTGGCATTGATCTTGGCCTCAATTTTCGCGTGAGCCTCGAACATTTCGGTAACAAATTTTGAAAACGACGTATAATCAATGCTACACCATTGACTTTGGACTTTGGTTATACGTCGTTTCCAAAATTTATTACTGATTTGCTGTATTTTGTTCAGCATCTCGAAATTTTCACTAAAGCCAGCAGAAGCGGCGGTTTCATCCGTGGCTCGTTTAGATGAATTTCCGTCATGCACCGACGATGTTGACACCGAACAAGTCATAGGTTTGTTTTGCTGCATCTCTCAGTTTGCTATTGTTCGCAGCTGATAGGGAACTACACACAAGTACAGTTCGAAAGAAAACTTCTGAAGGGAGATTATGACGAGTGGTGCTATCGATGAAATATTTGCAACATTTTTGATGAATGATATTTTATCCACCAGTAAAGTAGAGTTTTTTTTATGTGTGTTTTACTAAAGTGGAAGTAAGTGTTGTGTGCTCGCACTTAAGAACACTGGTCTGCCCATAATTTTGTTACACTCGGTGATAGCTACTGGCCGTAAGCAGGAAAAAAACGTCAATAGAACTCAGACCACTTTCGCTTTCACACGATAGCGTTCATCCCTTCAAGAACACGAATTATGCTGAAAGTCGAGTAGATGCCTTTAAATCCAATTTAGTGTAATTAGAATCTCCCGCTGTTGGGAAATTAAGCCACTGCGTCCAATAAGCTGAACTATTGTTTTGCATTTAAATCCAATTTAGTTTAGTTTGATTGGAAAATATGTTATAGAAATATGCTATTTTCAAAGAGTTACGTGAAAGTTAGAGTATCGACTTTCCCGGCTTTTTTGGGTACTTTATAAGACGTTAACCCTCGAGCAGTCACGTCTTCGGCCACCTTCAGCGACATCACGATGACGGTGTGTATCACAAGCGTGCATTTTTCATGGTGCGTGTAGGGACTACAGTGCGTGTATACAGCCACTCTAAGTTTAACGGCATGGCCCATTAGATTATTGTCCAGAGACCATTAGTGTAAGAAATTTCATAATGGTTTGTTCAATATAGAAGACTTGACCAAGACTTGTTCCGTGTAATAAAGTGACCATCATTGAGAATTTCTGTGGTTGTGGAATACACATGTACTTAAACCGATTGATTGGGAGCTAAATGATTGTCTCAAAACTGATCAAACACAATAGTTTTCAAGAAAATTTCACACAACAAAACTGCAGTTAAATTTCCTGTTTTGTGTATCTTTCAAATCTTTTGCTTTCTGTTTAGCTTCTTTGATACGAAATTCTATAAGCAAAAGAGGCAAATTTATTTTTCATTTACAGCACCTGTATTTTTCAATATTGTGAGTGAATGTTTCCATTCGAATTTATACCGACTTCAACAAGTTACGCGTCACTTCAAGATGACTCTATTTCACCTGCCTGAGCTCACATGCACTAGGGACTCCAATGCGACAGCATGTCTTCCCCCCTACTAGAGAATATCGTGGGAGCACTCGTAAAAAATGCCACATGTTGCGAATCGATAGCTTCTTGCACTCCTAGACGAAATTGAGAAAGAAACAAAATCCTTACTCACACTTGGGTTACCCCCTCCCTATGTTCGTTCCAGAGATGAAAGGAAGCAATCGTTTCTCAATGACTGTGCTTTATTGGGACTATCCACCATGTGACATTTTCTATTCTGTACGACGACCGGTGCGGCGCGGCAGCAAGGTATCGATTCCCACGAAGCTTACCGTGTCGAGTCAACAGGGTGTTCGACTTCGATTTTTGGCTGCCCCGGATCCCAAGAGTCACCCGAAACTTTCCTCCCCGCTTTTCATCGCCGCCGGACACCTTCGTTGCTCGTCTGTCGTCGACACTCGACTTGCTTACCTAGGCGCTGAAGTGGAAGAAACTGTCCAATAAATTAAAGTCAGCTTAGAAGGAGCTTTAGTACATAATAACCATAAATTAGGCACAGCTGCCTCCAAGAGGCCAAGAAGAACTGCTACTGGTGCTTTTCCCGCTGGATTTTCACAGATTTAAAAGGGTTCCCCATCTTTCGTTTCAGCGATATTGATCTGATATGTTGAAACAATGAATTATGCATGAAAATTTTCATTTCTTTAGTCTCCAAATCTATTTAGGAATAACTCTTTACTAAAGAAGACTTCTTTGCATGGCCTAGTTTGGTGAACTAAATAAAGCTAATATTTAACAACGCATTGCAACTCTTTACCGAACTGTTTATATTTGTATTCCTCCGGCAGCTACCTACTCGGAGAAGAACTTTGTTTAATGGAAAAGATTGTCTCGCAAGTGTACACAACACAATGACGAAGTGATGGGGTAGCCACTGACGACTGTTGGGTTCTCCTGCAAACTCTCACCGAACGCCACCATGTTTGTGGCATGTTTGAGCACATTCACGCAGGGGACAGTGTAGCAAAATGTCGTCCATAAGTTAAAGCTATGATTTAACCTTGTAGCATCCCAAAGTGCAGAACTGTGGTTAAATTGAAATCAAGATAAAAAGTTGTAGGAAATGTGTATAATATACATAAGGCACCCTACACACCACTCAAGCCTTTAAGAAAGCCGCAGTGAGCAACAAATCACAGTGCAGGTAACGCAGCTGAACCTGAACCACTGTGATGCGGCTCAGCAACTGCTTTGTCAGGCGGTTTCTGAGTGGGAGACGGATATCGCCATCATTTCGGACCCATACCGAGTACCCGCCGGCAACGGCAACTGGGCCTCGGATGGGACCAGGAAAATGGCGGCGATATGGACGACGGGTAAATACCCCGTGCAGGAGTTGGTGTCCACTACCTACGAGGGCTTCGTGGTCGCCAAAGTAAACGGGGTCTTCTTCTGTAGCTGTTATGCGCCTCCGCGGTGGCCGATCGAGCGGTTCACGCAAATGCTGGACCGCTTAACGACCGTGCTAACAGGGCGAAGGCCGGTGGTAATAGCGGGTGACTTTAATGCCTGGGCTGTGGAATGGGGAAGCCGTTTCACGAACCAGCGGGGTCAGATCCTGCTAGAAACACTGGCCATCTTAGATGTCGACTTGGCTAACGTCGGTACCAAGAGTACCTATAGTCGAAACGGAGCGGAGTCAATTATTGACGTGACCTTTTGTAGTCCTGGCCTAACAAGTAGTTCGAACTGGAGAGTAGATGATGGCTACACTCACAGCGACCACCTGGCGGTTCGCTACAGTATCGACTACAACAACAGCAGACAGCGGATAGAAGAAGAGGCGGCTAGGCCAAGGCCAAGCCCTCGTAGGTGGAAGACATCATACTTCGACGAAGAGGTATTTAGGGAAGCGCTCCGCCGTGAGCGAAACTTACTCGGTTTAGACGGCGACGAGCTGGTAGCGGTGCTCTCACGTGCGTGTGATGCGACCATGCCTAGGAGAGTCCACCCTAGAAATGGGAGGCCACCGGCTTACTGGTGGACCGACGCGATTGCGGACCTGCGCCGCGCCTGCCTACGGGCTAGGCGGCGGATGCAGCGAGCACGATCAGAGGAAGAGCGAAACGAACGGCGGGTGGTGTTCGCCGCTGCAAAAGCCGCGCTCAAGACCGAGATAAGAGCAAGCAAGAAGGCCTGCTTTGAGGGTCTCTGTCAGAGTGCCAATACGAACCCGTGGGGTGATGCCTACAGGATCGTTATGGCCAAGACGAGAGGTGTGATGGCTCCTACAGAGCAATCTCCAGAGATGTTGGAGGGGATCATTGGAGGACTTTTTCCGCGTCATGATCCTAGTCCTTGGCCTCCTTTCGTAGGACAGCCGGGGACTGGGGCTGGCGATGAGGAAAGGGTCACCGATGTGGAACTTGCGGGGATAGCTAAGTCCCTTAGCGTAGGTAAGGCCCCAGGTCCGGACGGAGTTCCGAACCTGGCCTTAAAAGTAGCTATTGCAGAAGCTCCCGAGATGTTCAGGTCTGCTATGCAGAAATGCCTGGACGAGGGAGTTTTCCCAGAAGCTTGGAAGAGGCAGAGCCTGGTACTATTGCCAAAGGCGGGGAAACCACCCGGAGACCCGTCGGCATATAGACCAATATGCTTGATTGACACGGCGGGGAAGGTGCTCGAAAAGATCATCCTCAATAGAATGTTGAAGTTCACTGAGGGCGTAAATGGTCTCTCGAGCAACCAGTATGGCTTCCGGAAGGGGAGGTCCACCGTAGACGCTATCTTGTCGGTTACAAAAACCGCCGAGAAAGCACTCGAGCCTAAGAGGAGGGGAATTCGCTTCTGCGGGGTAGTGACTCTGGATGTAAGGAATGCATTTAATAGCGCCAGTTGGGCTGCTATTGCCGATGCGCTCTTGCGTCTGGGGATACCGGAGTACTTGTACAAGATTCTCGGAAGCTACTTCCAGAATCGCGTACTGGTTTACGACACGGAGGTGGGTCGGAAGTGCTTTCACATAACCTCAGGAGTCCCGCAAGGTTCCATCCTGGGTCCGGTGTTATGGAATGTCATGTACGACGAGGTGTTGAGGTTAGAGTACCCAGTGGGAGTGGTGATTGTCGGATTTGCCGACGATATTACGCTCGAAGTCTACGGTGAAACGATCGAGGAGGTGAAGTTGACTACCGACCACTCGATCAAGGTTGTGGAGGCGTGGATGCGGTCCAGAAAACTGGAGCTGGCTCACCACAAGACAGAGGTGACGGTTGTTAACAACATGCAGTCGGCGCAGCAGACGGAGATCAGTGTAGGAGAGTGCACTATCCTGTCGAAGCGCTCTGTCAAGCACTTGGGCGTGATGATCGACGATAAGCTTACCTTCGGTAGCCACGTCGATTATGCCTGTAAAAGAGCCTCCACAGCTATTGCGGCACTGTCCCGGATTATGTCCAATAGCTCAGCGGTGTACGCCAGTAAGCGCAAGCTTCTGGCTAGTGTTGCTACGTCCATACTTAGGTATGGCGGCCCGGCGTGGGGTACCGCGCTAAGTACTGAATGCTACCGACGGAAGCTGGAAAGTACTTACAGGCTTATGTGTCTGAGGGTTGCAAGCGCGTACCGTACCGTGTCACACGACGCTCTCTGTGTCATTACTGGTATGGTGCCCATCAGCATTCTTATCAGTGAGGATATGGAGTGCTTCGAAATGCGCGGCACAAGAGGCATACGCAAGACTGTCAGGATTGCCTCTATGGTCAAATGGCAGCGCGCGTGGGACAGTTCCACCAAAGGAAGGTGGACCCATAGGTTGATACCGAGGGTAGATAGTTGGATTAATAGGCGCCATGGGGAAGTTTCATTCCACCTGACACAGGTTCTTACAGGTCATGGTTGCTTCTGACAGTATCTACACCGTTTCGGGCATGCGGATTCTCCCGAATGCCCAGTGTGCAATGGTTTAGAGGAAACGGCGGAACACGTTTTGTTCGTGTGCCCGCGTTTTCGCACAATGCGTGACCGCATGCTTGCCACATGCGGGGAGGACACAACTCCGGACAACTTGGTCCAGAGAATGTGTAGGGATGAGATTAGCTGGAATGCCGTTTCAACGGCTATCACCCATATCGTCTGGGAGCTACAAAGGAGGTGGCGCGTGGACTCGGAGAATGGCTAGTCCAGATGCAGTACAAGAGGTGGTCCAGGGGTTCGAAGTCGGCTTCGTAGGTCATACCGGTGCCCTGCGGTCGAGATCGACCCTTACAGCGATTAAGTGGCCGCGGAGAGGAAGTCCCGGTAGCGGTGCTGTCGTGGCGTCAGTCTACTGGGTTGGATCTGAGCCCGCGGTTGGAAAGGGGTCCCCGGCAAGGGTCGGGGTAGGTGAGACCCTGCTGTCTGCAACCTACGGATGCAGCTGATAAGGCCTGAAGGGTAGTGATACCCTTGCCTTCAGCAGGTCAGATCGGGTTGTATGTGGGCATCAGTTCTTGATGTCCGCTCAGCAGTAGGGCGCGGGCGGGGTTGACCCTGCCCGCCTTCCGAGGACAAAGGGAGTGACGAGGACTACTCGGGAAACTGGCTAAGCGCCAGCATGCTATCGTGATGGACTCTCCAGAGCGAGTCATCGATGTTCGTTGCTGCTAGGCTACGGCAGCTAACCTTGAGGGTGCGATATGCACTAGCCCCTCTCTGAAGCAATACCTTCTTGGTGGTTCCGGAGAGACGTAGGGTTTGGCGACCATAGGAATGTGTTTTAGTGGGTCGAGGAGAGAGTAGACCTGGCTTCTACCGGCATTGTAGAAGACGGCCTCATCCCCACACTACCCTAACCTTCCTGTTAGGGTGTCTGATGAGCAGATTTATCCCCCTATGGTTTAGAAGGAAAAAAAAAAAACACCACTCAAACCGTTTGACCAACATTGCCACCGCTCCCAGGTTGACCGAGCCAGCTTATGTTTCTGCAACAGTATGACGAACTACCATATCGTGTTGCAACAACATGTCACTGAGGTTGCACCAACATACTTCTCCATATGAAATCGCACTATGTTTGTGCAACAACACTACACACGGTACGATCGGTTTGTCAAACATTGCACAGTGGGAAAAATAGGTATAAAACGCGAATAAATTCAATATCTCTGCTCGGAGTGGATGGGTTCGAATGAATTTTTGAAACAAACTGCAAAAATCTCTATAGTTTCAGATAAGAAGGACGTCATTCGCCGTACGATGCTGGAAATCAATGTTATGAACTCGTTTTACCCCGCTCTCTCTATTCCTTACCTTTTTGAGAAAATCCTCATCTATTCCCGACTGGCGTGCAAAATAAATTACTTATATAACTCGTATTTCCGTAAAAACTTCCATAGTATCGGTAGTTTGACATGAGGTTGGTCCTGCTCTTATCGATTGCGTTCCACTCCAGGCAGAGATGCATGTGAAAGTTTAAAGAAATAAGGGATATCCGGAATTATTTGAAGATATTTCAATTTTTAGGTTCGTGTGGTGATCCAAACCTGCTCCATTCGATACAACGCAAGTTTTTACACCAATACGAATTAAATAAATCATTTATTTTTCACTTCAGGATTTTTCCAAAAAGGTAAAAAAGCGAAAGATAGTGGGGTAAAACGGGTTAGATAACTGATTTCCAGCATCGTGCGGCGAATGACACCCTCCTTATCTGAAACTGTAGAGATTTTTACAGTTTGTGTCAAAAATTCATTCGAATCTATTCACTCCGAGCAGAGATATTGAATTTATTCGCGTTTCATACCTATTTTTCCCCATTGTGTATTGGCTAAACTAAACCGTCATCCGTCAAATCGGTTTGACGAACTTTCAAATCTGTTCGTTAAACAGTATCACACACGGTCAAACACAGCACCAACTTGGCCAAGTAACACACTTGTTACAGAAGAGTCACGGCGGCGCAGGTTTTGGTATTCTAGCAAGTAAGCATTTATTTGTTGGGATTAAGTCACAGTGACTTCTGCGCAACAAAAACCTGCGCCGCCGTGACTCTTCGCTGACAAGTGTGTTACTTGGGTTGACCACCAACCTGGGGGCGGAATCAAAGGTTGGTCAAACCGTTTTGAAGCACACGTCTCCAATTAACAGGAATGTTTTGTCATTTTGCTGAAAGAAAATGAAAATGTAACAGAAATGTGCAACATCGCTTCGGAGAACATTTCTGCCTTGACATATAGGATATTTTTTATAATCATACAAATTCAAAACTAAACTAAATTGAAAAAAAATCAGGGTCGACCAATTTTTCACAAATACCACCTACTTTGAAAAATCATAACTCAAGAACAAAACATCGTAGACGCAAATGTTCTCAAAAAATCCGAATGAATAAAACTAGCGATGATGGCGCTTTTCTCGTACCTTCGAAAACCCATTTGATTAAAACTCACCTGACATGTTGATTCATATCGCACTTTTATGCGACTAACAAAAAATGATTTAGTGGCACCAGAAATCATATCGTTTGTCTGGCTTTTGATGTTTAGACTTGAAATTATTAAAAGAAAAGCCGCAATCTTGAATTTTGGGCCGCCATCTTGGATTTTAGACCGCCATCTTAGATATACCCATATTGCATGATTTTAGCGCCTTAAACTCTATTCAACAGACGCCATGGATATTTCAGCCGCCACTTTTGGACTCCTGATATCTTCCCCATACCAAATATACCCATCCCAAGTAACAATTTCTATGCTTTCTACTCTTGGACATTATTTATGGAGGTTTTGTCATTGATTTGCAAAACCCTTTTAGATTTAATGAAGCATTTTATATGGCAAAGCAGTTTTAATAACACTTGCAACTTTAAAACATTTTGTAGACACCTACAAGTCTATTCAATAAAACTAGTTTGCTTGGTCTTTTGCCGAGCAAAATTTTTATTCTAAGCGGGCTGTTAAGAACATATTAAGACTTAAAACGTAATAGACTGAATAAAGTCATAATAAAGCAATCCTAAACCTTGTAGGAATTTCTAGTGTAAGCATTAAAACAAGCTCAGGAAAGTAGCTGCTATGCGATCTTCCCCAGGAAAAAAGATTTAAGACGAACGAAAACGTATGATTTCTCTCTTCACTATTTGAACTTAACACCTTATTTTTCTTTATTGTGCTTTTTCACAATACCTACCTAATACTCGTGCAGAGCAGATAAAACAGCAGCTAAAAAAGGCACGAAACACCTCAGAGAAACTTGCAAAAAAAAAACTTTCTGTTTGTTTACATAATTGACGGCTATCGGCCAGCCGGAGAGTTCTTAAAAACAACCACTCTGTAGACGCCTTCCTTAGAACCAAATAGTGTTTAGGTAGCGCAAATAACATGAGCTAAGTAGAAGAGGGCGTATGCTGGGCTTTGGTTCGTATTCCTCAAGAACAGAAACTCTAGAATATGTTGCTTATACACAAACTGATCTTAAACAATCTCAATCAAAACCAAGAGGGTTTAACTTGACGGCATCCATATTTTTCGTCATGATGTTCTATTCCTGCTAGCATATTGTATACGTCATGTTGATATTTGCGTGCATAATGTTGTGGGCGAGATTGAAATTGTTATATTTGATATAACAAAAATCGCAAACTAACGAGGCGCTTCATACATTCAGTAGTATTTTATTGTATTATACGAGAAAACTTTTATGGCATGCGCTTTTCTGTTATGGAAAGAGCTTTTTCCGTCGAAATTTGCAACTAAACGTATTGACATGGCTGGCCGACATGATTTTATTCCTATTTCGTCATATTAATTTGCAATTAACTCCCATCCATTTGATTATTAAAGTTTAGGATTCATTTTTTGGTTCTAATCGTTCATTCAAGATGGTTTACCAACTTTTATACGGCTTGTTGCTCTTTTTGCTACCTACACAACAGATCTTATCTGTGCTGTATAGTAAACTACAGGAATATGTCATAAAGCCAAGTAGCATGTAAAACGTTGTAAGGAATGGTTTTAACAACCTCCTGTAGGGTGGGCCCTTTCGAGCTTTATAAGGTTTTATCATGGTTTTATCAGAGCTGTTAGGATAACTAAGCTTTAAAATGAGTTTTATTGTTTTGAATTTAACAACAGCTTGTAGGCAATGAAAAAACTAAAAATGTTACTTGGGATACTACATGGTTTTAGGGCCCAAAACTCCATTAAACGACGCCATCTTGAAATTTGGAGTCGCCATCTTGGATTTCAGACCGCCATCTTGGATTTTAAATCGCCATCTTGGATATTCTGGTCGCCAGTTTTGGAGTACAAACTTCATCCCCATACCAAATATACCCATATTGTATTGTATATTACATGGTTAAAGAGCCTAAAACCAAAATAAACAGCCGGTATCTTGAATTTGTAGCCGCCATCTTGAATGCAATGATGATCGTTCTTCACAGATCGAAAAAAGAGTGTCAAATTCTGTGGCATATGATACACATGATTGGAGCGTGGGATATCATAGAAATTTACATGACATATCGTGTAAAGTTCATAAAATATCATGTAAACTTCCATTATATGTCATGTAATTCAGCATGACTCTGAGAGTTTACATGACATATAACACAAATTTACAAGATTTATCATGTAAACCATCATAACACTAAGTTTACATGACTAAAATAAAGTTTACATGACGTGTAAATCTCATTATTTTTATCTGTGATGGGTTAGGTACTAAATTCCGGAGTGCTTACGTTGGACCGAGTTTTGTTTCCGATATGGCATCCCAATTGGCTGCGATTGTGCGGGAAAACTCGACCCATACGACAGTTACAGTTTCTGCCGAACCACAGTGGACGAGGACACTGTAACTATTGAGTCCCTGAAGAAGGTTCCAAACGGACCGAAACGTCGGACAAAATAAAATAACAGCGTTTTGATTTGGTCAAGACTGAGAAGCCACAAAACATCAGTTCCCAACTACAACTATCTTTAATTTGGAGCCGTCATCTTGGATATTTTGGATGCCATTTTTGGATTCCGGAAATCTTCCTCATACCAAATATACCCATATTGCATGGTTTTAGCACAGACAAACAGACGTAACTCTTAGAGGAAATTCATCAAAACCTTTTTCTCGGTGTCATTTTCATGAGCACACTGCCATCTGTTGGTAGAACCGCGTTCGACACTGTCGGCCATGATGGATTTCGACTACTAGCGCATCTGGTGGAACGATCGCGCAAATCAAATGAAATTTGAATTGATCATTAAATGCATGTGCCAAGTCGTTTTGAAGAGTGTTACGTCTGTTTGTCTGTGGTTTTAGAGCCTAAAAGACCATAAACAGCCGCCATCATGGATTTTAGACCACCGCATTGAATATTCTGGGCCAGCATCGTGAAATTTCTGGTTTCCAGTGTTGGTTTCCGCACAAAATTCGCCAATCATGCTCAAGATTATAAAACCCGCTGATGACGGCCAGTTCTACCGGTGTTGGTCCGTATCACTTCTTCTTCTTCTTCTTCTTCTTCTTCTTCTTGGCGTAACGTCCTCATTGGGACAAAGCCTGCTTCTCAGCTTAGTGTTCTATGAGCACTTCCACAGTTATTAACTGAGAGCTTCCTCTGCCAATGACCATTTTGCATGCATATATCGTGTGGCAGGCACGAAGATACTCTATGCCCAAGGAAGTCAAGGAAATTTCCTTCACGAAAAGATCCTGGACCGACCGGGAATCGAACCCGTCACCCTCAGCATGGTCATGCTGAATACCCGTGCGTTTACCGCCTCGGCTATATGGGCCGTATCACTGGAATGGTCATAAATTCGGAACGCCTAAACCGATCAGGACCATTTTCAATAGCAAACAATGCGGTAAAATTTCGGATTTATTCGTGTTAAAATGCGAAAAATTGGCCAATGGGAAGTGAGCATAAGCATAGATGACCGCACAATTCGTAGTTGCTACACCGTGATTGACCAGAGCAATCGAAATTGAGTGAACGATTGCGCACAGACATACATACATACACACATACAGACATCACCTCGATTCGTCGAACTGAGTTGATTGGTACATGTGACTTGACCCTCCGAGTCCTTTATCGAAAATTCGTTTTTTGAGTAAACATTAGGGTGTCCCAAAATTGCACATGGTCAAAAAACTTGGGGGCTCACCCTGCAAATGATAGCTAAGAGTGTACGAAACAAACTTTTGTATGACGACAACTTTCAGAAATGACGTTTAGAGGTCGCCCCGGCAAGAGTTTTGAAAAATGGCCATTTTTCGTAAAAAAATTCTTAAAAATATCTTTACCATACAAAAATTGGCAATACCCATCATTTTTATATTTTTTACAGCTTGATATAGACTCATGTAATTTCTTTCGTCATAAACTTTTTAAAAAAGGAACATATTCACTTGATGTTTATTATTCGATAAAGGTTTACAAGGTTAACGTTATACATATGTGGGTTAAAATCCACTTATTCCACTTGATTATCACTACATGTAACAGTCACGCGCGATACACAATCCTATCACGAGCTGTACTCTTCCGAAGTCAAACTTATTCTTCCAAAAGCTATTTCTTAATTACTCCCCAAAAGGGTCCCAAGCTGACGATTGGCTAACTGCAGAGTCAGAAGTATCGGCGGGGTTCTGCTGTTGCTGCTGTTGTCGTCGTATGTTCTTAATCTGCTGCGTTGTCAAAGTCCATCGACGATATTTTGATACCGTTTGTTGCTGGGTCGCGTATCGATCGACTCTACTGGTTGGTCGTTAACTTGCTGGGTCAGGTGTGTGCATCTGGTGCGGTTGCTGGGAGGTAATGTCCATAACTGTATATCTGGAACAATATATGCTAGATTTTTTGAAAGGAATTCTTAAAGTATTTTCTAAAGGAATCCATGTAAATTTTTTGGGAGCTAGACTTTCTCCAGGAGTTCTTGGTGAAAATTCTAAAGGAAATTCTGAATTCTGAAGGAATTCCTAGATGATTTTGTGAAAGAATTTCTGACTGAATTTCTATAGGATTTCCAGGATGGCTTTTTTTAAATAAATCTACGAAAAGTTTTTAAGGAGACATTGAAAGAGTTTCTTTAAGAATACCAGGAAAATTTTATTCAGAAACACTTGAAAAACTTTTTTAATGAATCCTAGGATGAATTTCAGCAAGGCATTGTCGTAAAATCTGAGGATTTTTTTTTTCAAAGTAATTCTTGGATAAAATTGTAAAGAAATCTCTGGAGGAAAATCTGAACATATTTCCAAACAAATTATTAGTCGATTCTACATATGGTCGGCGTTAAGTCAGACCGGATCATCTGTTTATCAACGATTTCGGGAAAATGTCCTGCAAGAACTTGAGAAATCAACACTGCAGAATTGTAATAAAAGTCGACCGAGCAGATAGCGGTACAAAACCTACACTACTCGTACAGAAAAATCGATTGGCAAATACAACACAACTAGCAACCACGCTCTATCAATTGCTTGTCATGTATCTCTAAATTTCCGAAGGAATTTATTGCGGAATTCCGGAAGGGATGCCTGAAAGAATTTCTGAAGGATTTTTTAAGCAGTTCGTAAAGGAATTCCACTGTAAATTCCCGGAGACATTTGCTAAGGAATCCCTGAATTTTCTGAACTTTTCAAATTTAAGAATTTATTCAGAAGTTCCATCTGGGATTTTTCAAGGAGTTTCTTCTGAGATTTTCATAGCGGTTCCATCTCAAGTGCATCAGGAGCTTTTGCCAAAATTCCTCCAGGAAGTACTACTGGTATTCTTCCAAAGATAATTTCCAAATTTCATAAAGATTATCTTCTGGGATTCCTCCATAAGTTTCTAATTCTTTTCTAGGGATTCCGTGATTGTACTTCTTTCTGGGGTTACTCCAGCAATGTTTCCTAAGATTCCTCCGAAAAATTCAATCGTAGTTTCTCCAGAAATGTATGTCAGGATTCTTCTAGGAGTTCCTTCTGTGATTCCTCAGGAAGCTCCATCTGAGATTCTCATTGGGGTTCCATCAGAAACTTCCTTCGGAATTTTTCCAGGTTTTCCTTCTAAGATTTCTAAATAGGTTTCCAAATAGGTTCCTCTAGGAACTCCTTCCGGGATTTCTCTAGAGATTTCGGGAAACCTGTAGGAATTCCTTCAGATTCTCCAAAAAGCTGCTTTTGGAATGTCTTCGGACGTTTTGCTGGGATTTCCAGTAGGAATTCCTGGAAAACTAGAGCGCCAGAAGAAAGTGCAGGAAAAAAAGGAACTCCGGATGGAATGTCTTGCAACAGAGATGGAAAATGTCGCGGAATTTCATGAAAAAAATGGCATGACATTGTTTTCTATTTACGCCACTTTCGGTGTAAATTTTTGTTAGTATGCACCATCAGTCTCTCTCTCTTCTTGGCGTAACGTCCTCATTGGGACAAAGCCTGCATCTCAGCTTAGTGTTCTATGAGCATTTCCACAGTTATTAACTGAGAGCTTCCTCTGCCAATGACCATTTTGCATGCGTATATCGTGTGGCAGGCACGAAGATACTTTATGCCCAAGGAAGTCAAGGAAATTTCCTTTACGAAAAGATCCTGGACCGACCGGGAATCGACCCCGTCACCCTCAGCATGGTCATGCTGAATACCCGTGCGTTTACCGCCTCGGCTATATGGGTCCACCATCAGTCCATAACGCTGAAAAGTGATGGATAATCAAAGATGTCGCCGATTAACGTTTCCGATTAAGTGCAGTGAAATTAGCAAATAACAAAAGACATTTTTATGACATTTCCCATCCCTGCTTGCAAAATTACTGCAGTAATTCCATAGGAAAAAATACTAGAATTCCCCAAAAAACTTTTGTAAGAACTTCATGATAAACTTCTAGAGTAATTCCACAAATCAAAACTTCTAGAGAAGCTTCTTTAAATATTCCTGGAGTACCGAACTAGCAATGATAGCTGAATACAGGGAATACTCAAAATAACTGGGACAGGTAAAACTTTCACTTTTCAAAAAATGTTCAACTCGCTGTAACTTTTCAAAAAAAAGCACCAAATATTCTAATTTTTTTACTGTAAGTTCATCAACTAATTGTGTATTAATGGTCAAAATTTGGAAAAGATCGGGCCATTCTACACGAAGTTATAAAGGTCCTAGAAAAAGGTACAATTATCCTATAGCCAACTTTGAGCTGTTATATCTCCGGATTCAATTAACCGAATGCAATGCAATTTTGATCATTTATGACTTATTTAATGAGCTATTGAAAACTTTTGACTAAACTTAAAATTGTTTACACGATAGAAAATTACTTCGGTTAGATTATTTTTCTAATATAACAGCAATTTATTAAAAACTTCATCATCGTTTCAAAATTCGAGATAGTAATTATAGTTCATTTAAATTCCCTCTAATTGAATTGAATATATTTATGTTTCAAAGGAAAGCAACCAAATAGCCGGAATAAAATTGAAAAATTGATGGGATGCATTTGAAAAATAGACAAATTTACTGAAAAAAAACAAGGAATAAATTAAAACGCCCTTAACTTTTTTCTAATTAATGATTTCAAATTAAGTCAACTGTTTTTCAAAGTTCATTATATTAGTCATAAATGGTCAAAATTTCATTGCATTTGGTTCATTGAATCCAGAGATAAAACAGCTTAAAGTTGGCTATCGGATAATTATACCTTTTTCTAGAATCCTTGTAACTTCGTGTAGAAGTTTATTCAGACAAAATTTTGAAAATTTAGCTTAAAAGCAGTTTGTTCATCTATTGTTCAGTAGAATTGTTTGTTGGGGAACTCTTAAAAACAACTAGGATTTTTTATAAGGAACATCTAGAAGAATTCCAGAATGAACTTCCGGAGTAGTTCAAGAAGGAGTATCACCGCCAACCTAAGATCAAAAATCTTTTTTTTACATCGGGTTACTTGTGTCCCCTCATTGCATATTGTTGTTTTAAATGTATATAGCAAAACAATTTTGAAAGAGTCCCGGAAGGAGTTTCTGGAAGATCCCCGAAGAAGTGTATGGATGATTCCCTGAAAGATTTCCTGGATGAATCTGAATGGAGTTCCTGAAGTATTCCCATAAGAAACTCCTGAAGGAACTTCAGATAGAATTCCCGAAGGAATCCCTAATAAAATTTAGGGAGGAGCTCCTGCAGGAAACCCATAAGGAATTCCTCAAGCAATCCTTGGAATGAACTTCTGTAGTAATTCCGGAAGAAACTGCCGAAAACATCTCAGAAGGAGGTCCAAAAGTAATCTAAAATATTATAATTTTCAATTAAACTTGGTACGAGCATTATCTTTAGTATGTGTTAATCTTAGAATTAACATTAATCTAAATAATTTCAATATTTTCAAACATTTTTTTTCGTTTTTGAGTTTAAAGATGTTTATCACTTTAAATTAGATCCATTCTGAGCACTCTGCACCCATTACCCCTACAAAAAGACAACCACATTGTCGTTGTCGTCACCGTCGCATCAGCCATCACCGCTGTATGAAACAAGTAACTGACAATATTCTTATTCATGATATGTGCGAGCAAATAAGAACTTCATCGCAGCAGTACCGTACAAGAGAAAAAAAAAACTACCATTCCAGACAACAGCAGTACAAAGACACATAAACGACGGGACTCCGTAACGATCTTCGTGACGACGATAGTGGCGAACTTGGAGACACCATCGGCGGCGCGGTGTCCTTCTGTAATGGGAGCCACCTGCCGCCGCCCCTCATGAATCCTGGCACTCCTCCGACACACTGGCACTAGTAGAGGTAGCCTTCCCATTCTGAACAGAGCGTTCAGTTTTTCGCTCGGTGAAAAAAAGGGTTTCGTTCGCCCGGGATACGGGTAAAAAAGACAGATGCCCAACTAAAGTGAAAGAAATGTGGAACATCAATTTGGCACACATGTGGGATGCTGGAAATGGACTTTTTTTTCTACTTCTCCTTCTCAGTTCTGGCTGTTCGAAATCTTGATTGTCTTCGGTATTCTCGTAAATTGCACTGAAATAAACGCTGATGGAATAATATGGGACGTGATATATGGGAATGGGATGGAAAGCGAGTTTTAAAGAGCACGATATTGTAAAAGAATAGTTTCATTTAAATCCGGTTAGTTGGGTAGCTCAGCTCCGTATTATGGCTAATATTTCAATCCATTTGAGAATAGTCGCAGATCCCATTGTTTTGTTCTACGCATAGTTTCACAGGGCTGCAAAATGTTGTGTCGACAATCTGGAAGGAATAGGGTAGTGGACGTATTCTGGCCCACCCTGGGTTTTTTATTACATTTATCATATGGTCGGCGTTAAGTCAGAGGGGACCAAGTAACAAAATTGACGAAAATTAGATTTTTAAGGCATTTGATTGAGAATTACTTAAGCTACTTGGAACATTCACCCAATTTTCTTAATATTACTATTAACGAGAGTTATAGCACAATTTTCTTTTGGTTGAACTGCAAAAATCGATAATAGTGTGCAGTCAGAATGGATCATATGCTTGATGTCAAGAGAGTTGAAAAAATATGTATTGGTTAAATCCAATAAATAAAATAATTTATCATAAAAATGTGATACGTTTCCAAATCGTATGACTCCCTAACGCATTTTCTGGTGATTATTGATCAAGAAAGCACGTGAAATTCCATTTTATTATGGTCAATATCGTATTTTACAGATCATCGTGTTGAAGCATATTGTGGCATTTCGCGTGCAGACAGAGTGGACCATGTGTCTCTAAGAAAAATAGTTGAAAATACCTTATTCTTCGTAATCCTTTCCAAATCAAAATATGTTTGTTTAGTAGCTGTTGGGCATCATATTGAAATGTACCAATACCCGTTTCACGAAGAAATTGATTTTACCGATTATTGAAGAATTGTGTACTTGGTTCACTCTGTCTGAACGAATTTTTGAAAAATGCCAGTCTTCTGAAAAAAATATTATGAACTGTGTAACTACAATATTTCAAAAACGTACTGAACTATGAGATTACATTCAAAAGTTGTTAGCTATTAAATGTTCAAGTTAAGAATACTTAAACAGCTCATAAATTGACTACCCTTCATGTGATATTAACTGTTGTACTTGGTCCACTCTGACTGAACATAAAAATTGAAAATGGTAATCAACAGTCTAATAACAGAAATAACAAATTGCAAACTTCCTGCTCACATTATACATTACTCCTATTAACTGTTGTCTTACTTGTGCATTATTTTTTCATCAAATATGTAAAAACATAAGTGTATACTGTATTTGGTTGAAAATTTTCCTAAAACCGTTCAGTCAGAGTGGACTAAGTACAATCAATTACTTAGCAATTTCTCGGTTTCAAGCATTATTTTACGTTTTTCCGCAATCAATACAGAGCGATGTTGTGATGACTAGTTATTAAAATGTATGGCAAAAATTCAAGAATATTTGTTGAAAAACTCAAAACTTATAGAGTTGCATACTTTAAAGTCGTTTTTCTAGAAATTAAGTAAAAGACACATGGTCCTCTCTGACTTAACGCCGACCATATAATCTCTACCAAATCTTGGCAAATGATTATTGGAACTTTCAATAATCATTCACCAAGATTTGGTAGAAATTATATGATAAATGTAATAAAAAAATCCAGGGTGGGCAAAAATACATGCCCCGGGCCAAAATACGTCCACTACCCTATCCAACATAATTCTAGCCCTAATAGTTGTGTGCTTTGCTGGTAGTCTACGCTATGTCCAAAACCAGTTATTATAAAAAGCGAAAGGACATCTGATTTTACTCTTTAGAACCGTATTGTTGTAAGGTGCACCGGGTTAGTTAAACGACACGGACACCATCTTCAGCCAGAGGCTGAACGAAACTTAACATGTGACAACGGACGCACGAATCATGCACCAGTGGATACGGAGAAGAAACCATTCTCGCGAATCGAACCCTTACCCCATAGCATGGTGCGATTAGTGGCTTGGTGACCCTAATCGCACGGCTACGAGGCTCCACAACTTTGAAACAACGAGATAAGGTAACGGAAAAGGAAAAAATAAGCCGAGACGGACGAGATGCGTAGGAGGTTCTGGAACCCGTGTAGTACGGCCCCAAACCACCCAAACCTGAAGGACGTTGCCGTTGCTCATAGCGGTGTAAAGTACTGTGCGCCGCCATCGCGTACGCCAGCTGTACGAAGGCCTGCGCGCCGCCATCGCGCACAGTATCAAGGACGCAGTGGAGACCAGGAGTGGGGGAGTGCTGCAGGAGAGGGGCCCCCAACGATAAGGTCAGGTTAGCTTCAAGGAAGTGGGAGAAATATACAGTGTAAAACCTAAATAAAGTGTAGTTGTCCGTGAAGTGCTGTTGTGATTATCTATTTCTAAGTGCGAGGGTTCCCTGCCCGCGAGTTACAGGACGTGAGCGTGCCGACCCTGAGGCTATTGAGTCGGGGAGTCTCAGTACTGCTCCCGACCAACTTACCCGATAATTACAATTGGGGGATCGCTCTTTTCCCTCCGATCAATGCATGGCACGGGGTTCCCGTCCGTGACAGTATGAAAATCCCAACATTTTTGTATGAACCGTAACGCTCGTACATACTCCCTCCTCCCCGTAGAGCGTTACGTAATTTATGGACGGCGCCTAATAAAACCGAGATGTTTAGTATGCACGCTAAAACGTAAACTGAGCCAATCTTTATTTTTGTTCATCTCTTCGAATCGAGACGATAGACCGTATGTCGCAAGGCTGGTATACTTTTATTGCGACTGGTACAAACAACTAACAATTAAACGAAAGCTTCGAATATGTTCTTGTAAAGTTCTTATCCGTCTTCTTAGTTTTTTTTTCTTCTTCATCTTTGGATTCTGGCACTTCTCAGCAAAAAATGCTGGAAACTTTCACCTACCCCGGGCAATCGGAATGCCAAAGGGGATTGGCTCTATGGATCTCATTAGCCGGTTTGCTTATATCCTAATGAGTCTGCTTCGGATGTCAGTTGTGATGATTTTTTTTCTTCTAAACCATAGGGGGAAAAATCTACTCAACCGACACCCTAACAGGAAGGTTTAGGGGTTTAGGCCGTCTTCTACAACAATAGTAAAAGCCAGGACTACTCTCTCCTATGGACTAACACATTCCTATGGTCGCCAAACCCTTCGTCTCTCCGGAACCACCAAGAAGGTATTGCTTCAGAGAGGGGCTAGTGCGCATCGCACTCTCAAGGTTAGCTGCTTAGCCTGCAGCAACGAACATCGATGACTCGCTCTGGAGAGTCCGTCACGGTAGCATGCTAGCGCTTAGCCAGTTTCCCGAGTGGTGCTCACCACTCCCTTTGTTCTCGGAAGGCGGGCAGGGTCAACCCCGCCCGCGCCCAACTGCTTGGCAGGCATCAAGAACTGATGCCCACGTGCAACCCGATCTGACCTGCTGAAGGCAAGGGTATCACTTCCCTCCAGGCCCTATCAGCTGCACCAGAAGGTTGCTGACATCAGGATCTTCACCTGTCCCGACCCTTGCCGGAGACCCCTTTTCAACCGCGGGCTCGGGTCCAACCCAGTATACCGACGCCACGACAGCACCACTACCGGGACTTCCTCTCCGCGGCCACTTAATCGCTGTAAGGGTCGATCTCGACCGCAGGGCACCGGTATGGCCTACGAAGCCGACTCCGAACCCCTGGACCACCTCTTGTACTGCATCTGAACTAGCCATTCTCCGAGTCCACTTGACACCTCTTCTGTAGCTTCCAGACGATATGAATGATAGCCGCTGAAACGGCGTTCTAGCCAAACTCATCCCTACACATCCTCTGGACCAAATTGTCCGGAGTTGTGTCCACCTCGCATGTGGCCAGCATGCGGTCTCGCATTGTTCAAAAACGCGGGCACACGAACAAAACGTGTTCCGCCGTTTCCTCTAAACCATTGCACACTGGGCATTCGGGAGAATCCGTATGCCCGAAACGGTGTAGATACTGTCGGAAGCAACCATGACCTGAAAGGACCTGTGTCAGGTGGAATGTAACTTCCCCATGGCGTCTATTAATCCAACTATCTACCCTCGGTATCAACCTATGGGTCCACCTTCCTTTGGCGGAACTGTCCCACGCGCGCTGCCATTTGACCATAGAGGCCATCCTGACAGTCCTGCGTATGCCTCTTGTGCCGCGCATTTCGAAGCACTCCATGTCCTCACTGATAAGAATGCTGATAGGCACCATACCAGTAATGACGCAGAGAGCGTCGTGTGATACGGTACGGTACGCGCTCGCAACCCTCAGGCACATAAGCCTGTAAGTACTTTCCAGCTTCCGTCGGTAGCATTCAGTACTTAGCGCGGTGCCCCACACCGCACACTGTTGCGGATGGCATAAAAACGTGATCGAAATTGTTTTGACCATGAAAACATGATTTTTGATCTTTGGTGTCTTCGGCAAAGTTTTTCTATAAAATAAGCCCTAATTTATGGAAATATCAGTTTTGTGATCAATCCCCCTAAAAGTGAGAAACGATTTCTATCTTTTTCATTTGTATACCAAAAAAATATGTTTGTTCAGAGAAGTTGTAGACAATTTTACTAGAAACAACTTTGCCGAACATACAAAATTTCTATCTTTTGATTTGTATGTACATTTGAGGCGTTTTTTATGAAGCACCCCTAAAAATCAGTTTTTTGCTTATAACTTTTTCTATGAATTTTTCACGATTTCCAAATGATCTAGCAAATGCTTTGCCTTATTAAAACGCGTAACTTTTGCGAAGAAAGTATATACCTATCTCTCATATTTATCATGTTTTTGGAAATTTCACTTTAAAAAATGCTTATGTTTGACATACCCATTTGTTAACTTTCGCACGTTTTCGTAGACCAGGATTTTCACATTTGAAAATATGGAACGAGTTTTATCTATTGCAAATATAGCCAGTTTTAGCCTGATTTCGCCTGCATATTTAAATTCACATACTAGAAATGACTATCATTATAAAATGTGTTATTGTAAAATGATCAATATGTCAAAAAATGTACTCAGTGCTTTTCTTACATTATTTTTCCACATGAACACGCAAAAACGTTTTCACAGAATCACTTGGAACTGCATCAGATGACTTTTCCATAAAATTTAAGTTTTTTTTTCAGATAAACAGTGGCTCTCATAGTAGTACGATAAGTCTCTTCCACAAAATAAACGATATTGTTGAATGATCTTGCTGATGCTCATAAAATTTTTCGAGTTCATGTACACTTTGCAGAAATGTAAATTTTCAGAATGTTTAAATAACAGCATCTAATGATTCGATTAAAATTGGGTTTCAATTTGTTTACTTGAAAAATGAAACTTACATATCTGTTATTATTAACGCATATCATTGATTAACGTCATCACTTATTTCATGGCTTCCAGTTACTATCTCGTCATATGTTTAGAGTAAAAGGTTGTTCGCATCCTACGTTTATGGTGTTCTAGTTTTTTTTTTAGGAAATAGTCCAATATTTCTTATTATGGGATCAGATGTTTCAAGCAGACGATGTAGGAGATCCGTGTTAGTTTAGATTTTTGGAAACTTACGTCTATGATCCTCTCTGTAATTCCTGGTGTCTTTGTTGCGTGACTCTTGTGCTTCCTCGGACAGAAAAACATACATACAGTAACTGGAAGCAATACATTTTATGATGACAGTAATCAATGATATGTGTTAATATAACAGATAAGTTTCATTTTTCAAGTAAACAAATTAAAAATCAATATTAATCGAAATATCAGTTGTTGTTATTTGAACTTTCTGCAAATTAACATTTTCGCAAAGTGTACATGAACACGAAAAATTTTATGAGCATTAGCAAGAGCATATAAAAATATCGCTTATTTTGTGGAAGAGACTTATCGTACTACTATGAGAGCCACTGTTCATATGAAAAAAAAAACTTAAATTTTATGGGAAAGTCATCTGATGCAGTTCCAAGTGATTCTGTGAAAACGTTTTTGCGTTTTTTTGTGGGAAAAACATGTAAGAAAAGCACTAAGTACGTTTTTTTGATATCTTGATCATTTTACAATAACACATTTTATAATGATAGTCATTTCTAGTATGTAAATTTAAATATGCAGGCGAAATCAGGCTAAAACTGGCTATATTTGCAATAGATAAAACTCGTTCCATATTTTAAAATGTGAAAATCCTAGTCTGCGAAAACGTGCGAAAGTTAACAAATGGGTATGTCAAACATAAGCATTTTTTAAAGTGAAATTTCCAAAAACATGATAAATATGAGAGATAGGTATATACTTTCTTCGCAAAAGTTACGCGTTTTAATAAGGCAAAACATTTGCTAGAACATTTGGAAATCGTGAAAAATTCATAGAAAAAGTTATAAGCAAAAAACTGATTTTTAGGGGTGCTTCATAAAAAACGTCTCAAATGTACATACAAATCAAAAGATAGAAATTTTGTATGTTCGGCAAAGTTGTTTCTAGTGAAATTGTCTACAACTTCTCTGAACAAACATATTTTTTTGGTATACAAATGAAAAAGATAGAAATCGTTTCTCACTTTTAGGGGGATTGATCACAAAACTGATATTTCCATAAATTAGGGCTTATTTTATAGAAAAACTTTGCCGAAGACACCAAAGATCAAAAATCATGTTTTCATGGTCAAAACAATTTCGATCACGTTTTTGGGCCATCCGCAACAGTGTGCACCGGGCCACCATACCTAAGTATGGACGTAGTAACACTAGCCAGAAGCTTGCGCTTATTGGCGTACTCCGCAGAGCTATTGGACATCATCCGGGACAGTGCCGCAATAGCTGTGGAAGCTCTTGTACAGGCATAATCGACGTGGCTACCGAAGGTAAGCTTATCGTCGATCATCACGCACAAGTATTTGACGGAGCGCTTTGACAGGATAGTGCACTCACCTACACTGATATCCGCTTGCTGCTCTGACTTCCGGTTGTTAACAACCGTCACCTCAGTCTTGTGGTGAGCCAGCTCCAGTTTCCTGGACCGCATCCACGCCTCCACAACCTTGATCGAGTGGTCGGTAGTCAACTTCACTTCCTCGATCGTTTCACCGTAGACTTCGAGCGTAATGTCGTCGGTAAATCCGACAATCTCCACTCCCACTGGTTACTCTAACCTCAACACCTTGTCGTACATGACATTGCATAACACCGGACCCAGGATGGAACCTTACGGGACTCCTGAGGTTGGTTGTTGTGATGATTCAGGGACCGCCTAACTGTACTACAAGTTCCAAGAATCACCACTTTCAGGATGCTGTTCAGGTCCTTCTTCAATTCCAGCTCGTCTAGGTACCTTAGGAGAGATTTTGGGACAACTCCGGAACTATACGGACGTCCTCCAGGTGCCACATCTGCTTCAACATCCGCTAGCTCATCCCAAGTAACACACTTGTCACAGAAGAGTCACGACGGCGTAGGTTTTTGTTGTGCAAAAGTCATTGTGACTTGCTTCTAACAAATAAATACTTACTTGCTTGAAGTAAGTAACAGTGTCATCTGCGCAACAAAAACCTGCGCCGCCGTAACTCTTCTGTGACAAGTATCCCAGTTAACATTTTGGTATGTATAATTTATGTTTTACAACACTATATAAGAACCTTTTCACTCGTATAAAATGCACAAAACTGCTATATACGTACCAAAGTGGAGGCCATATACATACTTCAGACGACAGATCACGATCTCATCGAAACAGTAATACGATTCCTTAAATCACCAATGAAAATGATTTCATGTGGCTAGAGTTACGATGTCCAAAATTATAAAAAAAAAAATAAAAACAAAGCTATCACCTAGCCTCGAACATAGAACCCTGGGATCCATAGCCTGATACTATACCACTGTACCAATCATAATTACTTGAATGTAGATGAAAAATGGATAATATAAACTCAACCTTTATAGACAACTACTGAATACTTTGAAATCATTCTGTCTAAATTACTGTGATTCCGTTCGACACATTTCTGACATAGTTTATCATATAATGGTTTGTCAGTTTATACGACGTATAGCGATTATGATTAACGCTCAATACAATGTGTTTTGTTTACATCCGCAATCGCCGTCGTCGTCGTCGTCGCTGCAAACATAAAAACCTCGTATCCTCGGAATCCAGAATTTAGGATACTCCTACAACGTTTACTTCTGCACGGGAAACCCGGTGGATGTTGCCATCAGCATCCTAGCTGCCCCGCAGAAGCTGTACCAAAAAAAAGGTAAGTCACAGCCCGCACAGTTCCGCAAAGTGCAAATCAAGAATTGCGGAAGGCATCTTGCACCAAGGCGATTACCGTCACATCGGTTTGGATGGTAGAGCAGAAGGTGTTTTAAACGAGTGGCATTCCCGTGGTATTTTCTCCAGTAGAGCCGGCTCTTACCAGCATGGAAGAAACTACCCTTTCGGCGATACTGTTCCAATCTTCAAATTATGAAATTTCAATCATAGTATGAGGGGTGAAATTAGAATGACCGTGGGGTTGGTGTTTTTATTCGCACTGTGTGGCAGGACTTCTGAGGTGGTTAAAATAGTGTCTTAGAGAAGTGGCTATTCCGTGTTCTACATCTACAAATTAGACTTTGCACTAGAAACCACATTTTAAACGGTATTGGCTCCCCACCGCGGTATGAAGTTTTGTGATATTCTTAACAAGTTAGTGTGATTCTGTTCGGCCCTCCCTCCTCTTCTTCTTGGCGTAACGTCCTCACTGGGACAAAGCCTGCTTCTCAGCTTAGTGTTCAATGAGCACTTCCACAGTTTTTAACTGAGAGCTTCCTCTGCCAATGACCATTTTGCATGTGTATAACGTGTGGCAGGCACGAAGATACTCTATGCCCAAGGAAGTCAAGGAAATTTCCTTTACGAAAAGATCCTGGACCGACCGGGAATCGAACCCGTCACCCTCAGCATGGTCATGCTGAATACCCGTGCGTTTACCGCCTCGGCTATATGGGCCCTACCTGTTCGGCCCTAGTGTATCCGAATATATGATCAATCAGTTTTATGCCACTTTTGCGATTTTGAATCGCATTATTTACGGTTAGGTTTGTTTTCAAAATAGATCATCGTAAAGGGATCACAGTCATGATTTATATGCAACTTGAACTGTCATGTGCACGACAGAATTTGGCATTGTTTACGAATGTGATTTTTATTGAAAGAAAGTACGATTTCGGATACACATCCTTATGCGACATGTGGTTTACTGGGATGTTACTTGGGATGGTACTTGGTTATATTGCCGAAGAACGTTGATTAACATTATGTGCTCGATGTGCTCGATCTCCAGTTGATGGGAGTGCGTTCCATGCAACTCCTTCTGCTCCCACGTTACGATCATCTCGTCGTTAGGCTCGTCGCAATTCAGCTGGTAATCCTCCTGCACCAGATACAGGGCGCTATAACCGTGGTCAGTTTCACATACAGTGCGGTACATTTCATGACAGTTCTGGCTTTCTGCAAAACAAAATAACCACAGCTGCTGGATCTGGGAGATACATAGTATCTGGGTATTGGTAACGCCTCTCCCCCCCACCCCCCTGCGCGTGGGTGATTCTCTCAATGGACGAATAGGGGCGCATGGTCGTTCAAATGCCTCGCTGTCAATCTTGGTCCACTTTAACACCCCAAATCTGCAGGTCAACAGGGGCACAGTAAACGTGTTGATTGCCTTCGCCTTGCTGCTGGCTGACAGAATGCTCCTCAACACACAGTTGACACGATGCAAGAACTTGTCCTGCAGTTTCTTCTAGATCGATGTGTGGCGAATACCTCTAAGTTGCAGGAAGGCGCGGTATTTGTACCCTTTGCCTTCAACTGTTATCGGCTGACTTTTCAGTCTAGCAATCAATCAAGACAAGTACTATTTGTTTCCATGCTTTCTTTATCTTCAAAGTCTACTTTTGCTCATTGATGCGGAAACAGCTTGACTCCAACGAAGATGGACTGACCGACATTTGTCATTTCCAAACTCCATCCGGATGTCTTTGCTGAACACCATCACAAACTGCAACAGTTGGTGCAGCCTCTGTACTGAACTGATTCCGCAAACAGCTTCAGGTCGTGCAAATAGAAAGAGCGGGTTACTCTTGTACTCCTTTCTCCACTTTTCAGTTGGTAGCCATAGTTACATACATTGATACTCTGCTCAAGCGGATCATCGCAAGGAAGAACCATAGCGGACTAAAGATCGCCTTGAAATATCCCCATCCTGATGCTGAGAATCCTGGTCTGCAGCACAGCTGTTCCGTCTGTAATTTGTAGGGACGTGCTCCACATCCCCATAGTGTGTTATATTAGCCTGATGACGTTGACGTCTACCTTGTACAACTTCAGTAAATCAAGAAGGTACAAGTACAGGGTACAGGGTACTGAGTCGTACGCCTTCTTGTAAGCGATGTATGCTATCCTCAGGTACCTCTGCTTTTCGGTAGCTTGGTCCACAATGACTGCACCTATGATGATCTAATCTTTGTAGCCTTGCATGATTTTGCCACACCCTGTTAATTCCTCGGTCATCACGTTGTTGGCATCGCAGTGGGCTTGTATCCTACTCGCTATTACCGACGTTAACACCTTGTACAATCTCGACAGGCAATAACCTATAATGTCTGTTCTACGCTGGATCAGCTGGGTTTTGATCCATCGGCGAAGATAAGTGATACCCCTGGTAAATAACTTTGGTAGCTGCTCGGGGTCTTCTAGCACCATGTTGAGGCACCCCCATCCGTCTGTGGATCGTCGTGATTTTTGGATTGTGGTTAAAAATTTGTGGTCGTTGACAGAAGTTCACGACTTTCGTTTTATTTTGTAAACTAGTGATATTGGTATTTTATTCGAGCTTATCCAACTGCTGTCATCAGGAACAACTCCGCCTTCATTACTAGAACTGAGAACAGTGTTTTTCGGCGCTCATTTGCTACCAGGTAATGGTTCCCATACTTTACTTCAAAGATTGCTCAATTGGTCACGATGCAGCACTTGCTTTAACTTGGTTGATTTGCAGCAGCGCATCATCTCCCAGATAAGCTCACAAGTAATTAAACTTATCTATAGGCCCATATATTAGACTGGCCCAATTACAAAAATGTCGAAAAATTCCACGGGGCACCCTCTAGAATCGTGCCTTTGGAAGAGAAGAGCAATCTGCGAAAATTTCAGCTCAATCGGTTTAAATCTGAGCTGGCGCAAATGAGTTGAAGGTTTGTATGGGATCTTCAGTCCAAATATATGGGAAATTGGATGACCTCCAGTCTCTCATTCAGCACGCTGGCTGAAAAAGTTTGATTTGGCTCATATTTAATAATAGCTGATACCCTAAAGAATAACTTTGTAGAAGACCATATCATGATAAAACTTAATTTAGTTGCGGTTTTAGCTCACGAATGCAGGATGAGGACAACTTCCCCTGTTTACTCTCGGTTGTTAGATGCAGCACGTGTTTGCTGTTCGAAACTTGCGCTCTACATCATAGACGGCTATGTTGTCCTTAATTAATGAAACCGCAACTAAATTACGTTTTATCATGATATGGTCTTCTACAAAGTTGTTCCTTAGGATATCAACTACCATTCTTTCAATTCTGAGCTAAATTGAACTCGCTGAACCGGCGTACTGAGCGAGAGACTGTAGGTCATCCAATTTCCCATATATTTGGACTTAAATTCCCATACAAACCTTCAACTCATTTGCGCCAGCTCAGATTTAAACTGATTGAGCTGAATCTTTCACAGATTGTTCTTCTCATCCAAAGGCACGATTCTAGAGGGTGCCCCGTGAATTTTTCCAACTTTTCTTTCTCGCCATACAAATATGGGCCGGTCTACCCATATATTCACAACTGTTATGGCGTGCGTATTTAGCTGCTGAGCATGATTTGTTCGATTCCCGGTTGGTCCATAAACTTTTCGTAATGAAAGTGTTCTTGGCTTCTTTGAGCATAGATTATCTTCATGCCTGCCACACAATAAACACATGCAAAATGCCCATTGGCACAGAATGCTTCCAGCTAACAACTTGGGAAATGCTCAATGAGCACTGCTCATAGAACACTATGCTGAAAAGCAGGCTTTGTCCCAGTAGGGTCATTATGCCACGAAAAACAAGGGGATGGAAAATTAATCTATCAATACTCATCAACACACAATTGCCTTACCTTCTAGTGAAAACAGTAAGCCACCTTCCAGTTAATTCCATCCGACTGATTGTTTCCAAGAAGCAATCAACAGTCTTCCCTATCCAAGAATTCATCCGACTTCCTTTTATCACCCTAAGCATAAATGATTGTTTCGCAGAAAAGAATCAGCTCAGCATCCATCGTCATCTCGAGGATGAACCTCCTTGAAGCATGTCGGTATGCAGGCACATTACGGAAGTATCACCGTAATGAACCCCTGCCTTATGTGGATGTTATCGTTCCACACTCATCACCTGCGGCAGCAGCGCATCCAGCCTCCAGTAGATCGGATTCTAGGTAGACCGTTGTTCTCCCCAGAACCGTCAGTCAGTGTTGTGTTAACACACGGCTGCCACCGTCGTCATGCGCATTGTGTGTCCTCCACTGCTGAATCAATGTGGTGTGGTGGTGGCGGCCAAACAACAATAACGAACAGGTGAACGCCACCCCCGTCTACCCTCCGTCGGATTTCGATCGGTCGGTCGGTCCTGTGTCGCGCTGCTGTTGGGGTGGTTTTTGCTGCAACCTGTGCGAGCATTTACCACCACTTGTTTGCTCGTCGTCCGTTGCGCGACTGTGTAAGGGAGTGGTAGCTGCTCGAATTTTCCCTTCGATGGGGTGTTGGGTGAGAGTCCTTTTCCCGAGGGTGATGGGAGAGTGCGCGGGGTGGATGCAGATATGGTTGGTGCGTTTTCTCCTAGGGGTGAGTGGCTGCTGGGTGGGAATGAGATGGAAGATGAAGGGTTCATCGAGGGTGGTTTGGCCGTCTGAACGTAGTCCGATCGTCGTCACTATATGTTTTCTTTCCTCTGTGAGCGCTGTGTGCTTCCTGTTCCTCTACGTTCTCGATTTGGACCGTTTTTCCGTTCTTTCTCGTTGTAAATGCTCTTTTCCGACGCTAAGTGAGTGGGGAAAGTGTTGCGAAGTGGTGGAAAGTGAAGTTTAGTGGAGTTTGACGGTGGAAAGTCGAGAAAAGTGATTTTCCTGGGAAAGTGGGCGCATTTTCGCACTGCAATAGGAAAAATGGTTCTCCGTCCTGGGCTCGTCGTAGTGGTGGCACATTTGATGGGTTTGTTTGTGTTGGTGTGGAAAATCGAGCAGTTCGAGTGAATGGTGAATGGAAACCTGTTCGAGCTACCAACAACTTGTTAGAGGGTTTTCGTTTTGAGAAGGATTCTACCGCACGGTGGTGTTGGTGCGGAAAACTCGTCTGTAGGTGGTCGAGTGTTGAAATAGGCTATAGAGATTCGAGTTTGCAAGCATGGCCGCCGGGCCCGGTTCAGTGTTTTGTTCTATTCGGGAAGAAAACTGGTGAAAAATGGATCAAAGTTGATCCGAGAGGACCGATTGAGGTTCCTGAAGAAAAGGATTTATGTGTCGCTTGGAAGGATTGTGAAATCTGACTCCAGGTTGCCTTGAAGGTCCCCCAGATACGAAGGATGAAGTGACTCATGAATTCAGAAGCTCGGTTTGTTCGTAGCTGTAAAGTGTTGTGTAATTTTGCCTTGTAACTATAGTGGGAAGCAGTTAGAAGAACAGGTCAATTGGTAGTGTGAGAGGTTGCTCTTACTGAAGGACACCTGCTGGATCCTCACCTGTTAGAGTTGGATCCCGGATAGCGGCGGTCAGTGCCATGTCAGAAACCGTCGTCTCGTCATCATCGTCGCCAGCTACCGCAGTCTCCGCAGTGGATTGGAAGGCGGACTGCAACCAACTTTCGGCTACTTGTTGCATCGAGTTGTAATTATTTCATACATACATTAGTGGATGACACTGACTGTCCGGCAAACTCTCTCGATGTGAACCGAAGCGAAAACACCTGCAATACTGTAGTAAATGAAAAGCAATTGAAGAAATCACGAAAATACAACGAAAGCAATACCCATCCTGTGAAAATGAAGAAAGATATAAAAGAGTAATCATCTATCATAGTATCTAGTGCAAGTAGTTTGGAAAGCAATTCTCCCCAGTTTTTACGCGTTACAATCGAAGATTATAGCAATAAATATTTTACACTCTGAACTTTAAAACTCGAAATAAATCAATACCACTGCAACTAAATTGAGTGGAAAGCGATATTCCCTTATTCGTCCTGTGAAGAAAAGCAAAGTGTCTCCAAAGCACGTCGGAGGAAGTGGGGAACTCGCCCGAAACTACCCCATAACAACAAGTGTTTTACGATTGTTTTCCCTAAGCACATAAATATACACATTGACTCACCTATATTGGTCCCCTGTCGCCGTCCTGCGTCACCCTCCACAACACCTGTGACCGCCACCCCCACCCCCAACAGAAAACCACCACCCCCAGAAGCCGAGTCAGGAGCCGCAGCAGAACTCTCACCCACACAGCAGCGCAATACAAACATTGAAACACACCAAGGAAAAATCAACAACAACTCGAACCAGGAGACCCAGCTCGAGCGAAAGAGCACCAGGTCAAGCCGTCTCGCTTCGGTGCACATATGATCCACACCAAGACCAACAGCAGCAGCACAGCCAGCAAGTGAATAGCGAATAGCTCCTCCACCGCTCGCGACTTGGTCGACGTGACGCGACGCAAGGATCCGTGAGCCCCATTAAAACATATTTCATAAATCCAACAAGTGTGTTGTTTTTCGGCGAGCGACCCCATCCCACTCCCCCCGAAAAAAAAGAAGAAACAAACCACCCCTCGACTTTCCGGTTTTTCCTCTTTCTATCGATTTATTAGCCCTACACCTACGTGCGCTCGCGGCCAGGTAGCAACCACCTCACGCGGCCAGCACAAATAACATTATTGAGACGACGACGACGACGTGGATCAATCCAAACAGCGACCGACCCGTCATGCCTCGTTGCTACATCGTCAAGAAGCAAATAGCTGTCCCTCCGGCCCAACCACTACCACCACCACCGCCCCCAACACTATCCATTTCCACATCAGCAGCTGGCGGCGGTGGTGGGGTTATTCCCTACGGACGGCTCACTACTAATGGCCTTCCCGTCACCATCCACACCAACCACCACCAACCGCCGGTCTCCGGGCTGGGACTCGGACTCGGCAGCAACAGCAGCAACGCCAGTCAGATTACGATTATCGGGGGTGGGGGAACCGTCGGAACCAGTGCAACGGAAGTGGGTAATGTGATTGTGAAACACACCAGCAACGGCGGCGCGGTGGTCCCAGGAGGAGTGATCTGTAGTCCCACTCCGGCGACAGGACCCGGTAACAGCAGCAACACCGGAAATGTGATTATACTGAACAGCGTTAGTGTGATCAGCAGCAGTAGCAGCGGCAGCGGCTGCGGAGTTGCGGGGCCACTGGGAAGTGTTATTAGTGGCCTTGGTCCGGCGGCCATCACTGGAGGAATCACTGGGAGTACGGCCACCGGTGGAGTGATACATCGAATAGTGGATGATACTGCGGGGCCTACGGGACCCACCAGCCCGACCGAGGCCTGCGTGGCGCCGATCTATTACACCAATTTGACGGGCGAGAATCAGAATGGTAAGTGGATTTAATTACTTGAAAGTGGGCGAACATGAAACAAAATACTTTTACTTTGTAGCTGCACATCTATGAGTAATTTGACATATTAACTTGCCTCAATGCAGCCTCAATGAGGTGCAAACAACCTTACTTAAATTACAAGCCGTGCACCCAAAAATCCGATCCAGAATGGACAATGATCACAAGATCGAAGAAAAAAGGACGTTAGATACATACATTTATTTGTTCAACATCATTAAGAGGCGCTGTCCATAAACTACGTAGACTCATTTTTGGTCATCTCAGACCCCCCCCCCCTCCGTAGATTTTTGTTCATACAAAATTTTCAAAATTTGTATGGACCGTAGACTTTGGCCTGAACCCCTCCCCTAAAGAGTCTACGTAGTTTATAGACAGACCCAGACAAGACATAATCAACAATACTCGGTTTGTGGCTGCCACTCTCCATCCTCGATCGCGCCCAATGCTCGCCAGGTCACGCTCCACCTGGTCCGCCCATCGTGCTTTCTGCGCTCCACGCCTTCTTGTGCCAACCAGATCAGTTGCAAACACCAGCTTTGCAGGGTTGTTATCCGGCATTCTTGCAACGTGCCCTGCCCACCGTATCCTTCTGGCTTTGGTCACCTTCTGGATGCTGGGTTCGCCGTAAAATGCAGCGAGCTCGTGGTTCATCCTTCTCTGCCACACACCGTTCTCCTGCACACCGCCGAAGATCGTCCTTAGCACGCGTCGCTCGAAAACTCCGAGTGCTTGCAGGTCCTCCTCGAGCGTGGTCCATGTCTCGTGCCCGTAGAGGATCACCGGAATCATCAGCGTTTTGTACATGGTGCACTTGGTGCGTGGGTGAATCTTTTCCGACCGCAGTTTCTTCTGGAGCCCGTAGTAGGCACGACTTCCGCTGATGATGCGCCTCCGAATTTCACGGCTCACGTTGTTGTCAGCCGTCAGTAAGGATCCGAGGTAGACGAATTCCTCCACCACCTCGAAAGTATCCCCGTCTATCGTAACATTACTACCCAGACGGATCCGGTCGTGTTCGGTTTCGCCTACCAGCATGTACTTTGTTATTGAGGCATTCACCACCAGTCCGACCTTTGCTGTTTCGCGTTTCAGGCGGGTGTACAGCTCTGCCACCGTTCCAAATGTTCTGGCAATAATGTCCATGTCGTCCGCAAAGCACACAAATTGACCGGATTTTGTGAAAATCGTTCCCCGGCTGTTGAGCCCGGCTCGTCGCATCACACCTTCCAGAGCGATGTTGAAGAGTAGGCATGAGAGTCCGTCACCTTGTGGCAGTCCCCGGCGAGATTCGAATGGACTGGATAGTTCACCCGTAACCCTCACGCAGTTTTGCACACCGTCCATCGTTGCTTTAATCAGTCTAGTCAGCTTCCCAGGAAAGCCGTTTTCGTCCATCATGCTGCATAGCTCTGCGTGGTCGATACTGTCGTATGCCGCTTTGAAGTCGATGAACAGGTGGTACGTTGGGACCTCGTATTCACGGCATTTCTGGAGGATTTGCCGTACGGTAAAGACCTGGTCCGTTGTCGACCGGCCGTCGATGAAGCCAGCTTGATAACTTCCCACGAACTCATTCGTTTTAGATGACAGACGACGGAAGATGATCTGGGATAGCACTTTGTAGGCAGCATTCAAAATAGTGATCGCCCTGAAGTTCTCACATTCCAAATGGTCACCTTTCTTGTGAATGGGGCAGATTACCCCTTCCTTCCACTCCTCCGGTAGCTGTTCGGTTTCCCAGATCCTGACTATCAGCCGATGCAGACAGGTGGCCAACTTTTCTGGGCCCATCTTGATGAGTTCAGCTGCGATACCATCCTTACCAGCTGCTTTGTTGGTTTTGAGCTGGTGAATGGCATCCTTAACTCCCCTCAGCGTGGGAGTTGGTTCATTTCCGTCCTCCGCTGCACTGGCGTCGTCGTTTCCTCCGTTGCCGTGGCCTCCCGTGCCTACGTTCTCCACGCCGTTCAGATGCTGATCGAAGTGCTGCTTCCACCTTTCCATCACCTCACGTCCGTCCGTGAAGAGGCCTCCGTCTTTATCCCTGCATATTTCGGCTTGCGGCACGAAGCCGTTGCGGGATGCGTTGAGCATCTGATAGAACTTCCGTGTTTCTTGATAACGGCACAGCAGTTCCGTTTCTTCACACTCCGCTTCTTCCAGGCGGCGCTTTTTCTCCCGAAAGAGGCGGGTCTGCTGTTTCCGCTTCTGTTTGTAACGTTCCACGTTCTGTCGTATCCCTTGCTGCAGCATTAGGGAAACAAAGCCCAAAATGCCAAGGTGGAGTAAAATGGCCCATCTCATAAAATCATTCCTGAATGGGACTTGATCGTTACTATAGGTGAATGGTGTCAAGACATGTTTGCATCGAACATTTTTCTAGAAGCTAGGCCGCCAAACCCACGAAAAATCTTTTGATTTCCCAATGAAAATTGGCAACTTCCGGTTTTTCATGCTTGCAATTAAGGTTTTCTGGTGATTTTATTACCAGCCAAGTGTTTCCAACAAGATTGCGGTACACATGGAGACGCATGATTGTTGATGTCTACGCTTTTCATGTTAGGGGTCATTCAAATATTACGATCATCGTTTTGTGGGGAGGGGAGTAACACTCCACTTATTAAGTATACCAAAAAAGCGGGACAGGGGTGAAAAGGAGTTGAAAATGCCCGAAAACTGGTGGACGTATTTTTTGAATGTTTTCATGAAGTGCCATCTTACCCCATGGCAGATGATCATTTTGCACCACTTCCGTTTTACGAATCAGTTTTTAAAATCGCTAAAAATCAATGAAAATGCAATAGTTTAATGAATAGTTTAGTTGTAGTATCGAGCAAATATTGTCTAGTTCCTGTTATCACTTTGAAAACCCAACAAATGAGGCTAATTATCATTGAAAACGATGAAAGTTTTAAGGATGATATCTTACCCCACATGACCCTACCGCCCTCGCTGAGTTCTTCTCCTCCAAAACCGTTCTGCACTCTTCGTCGATGGCTGCTTTCACTGTACGGCCTCGAGATTCTGCGCGTATGCTGAAGCGACATCCGGTTTTCTTCAGTCGCTCTAGGTTGTACCGTGGTGGTCGCCAGTACCGTACATTGTTGATGACGGAGAGTTTTGGGCGCAATTTGACCATCACCAGATAGTGGTCGGAGTCAATGTTGGCGCCACGATAGGTCCTGACGTCGATAATGTCGGAGAAGTGCCGTCCGTCAATTAGAACGTGGTCGATTTGAGATTCTGTCTGCTGCGGTGATCTCCAGGTGTAACGATAAGGGAGGCTCTATTGGAAAAAGGTGCTACGTATGGCCATATTTTTGGAGGCGGCGAAATCAATGAGTCGTAGGTCGTTTTCGTTCGTCTGCTGGTGGGCGCTGAACTTACCAATCGTCGGTCTGAATTCCTCCTCCTGGCCTACTTGAGCGTTCAAATTTCCTATGATGATCTTGACGTCGTGGCATACGCAGCGATCGTACCAGACATGTCCAAACACTGCACTGCACGAGGAGTCGCTGCTGAAACACACCACCGTGGGTGCCAAGCCACCACCTAGCTCTCCGTGTTTCAGAACGAACACGCACCGTGTCGACCGTGTCTGGCTCAACACCGGTGTCGGTGGCGGTGCTCAGGCACTGGGCACGGTGTTTGACACTTCGGGTAACACGGAGCCCGAGTGTTTCCGATTATGCGAAACACTCGTGCGAGTTCAAGCGCTCGGTGCCGTTCGTTCTCCAGCACCAGTGGCAAATACTGTTGGTCGACGACGAGAGTGAAGTACTTGGCGGCTCCTTTTGTGTCTTCCTCGTCCCTTCTGACTCAGTGCCTCAGATGCAGCCAAGCTACCACGCATTGTGGCCGAGCTCACTGCTTTGGTGTTTCATACAATCGAAAACACTCGGCCTCCATGCCCAACCAAAACTGAAACACGGAGCCGAAACTGAGGCTCGAGTTATAACACCGACACGAGTGTTTCGCCAGTCGCACTGCGTGTTCATCAGTAGAAGCTGAACGAAGGTGGTGATATGAACACACACGGTGGTGTGTTTACGGGCAAACACGCCACCGGTGCGGCACGGTTTGGTGTTTTGCCCATGTCTGGATCGTACTCGCGTTCGAGCTGCGCGTAAAATGCGTCCTTGACATCAGTACTTCCGGAGTGTGGGCTGTGCACGTTTATTATGCTGAAGTTGAAGAATCGGTCCTTGATCCTCAACCTGCACATTCTTTCGTTGATCGGCCACCAACCGATCACGCGCCTCTGCATATCACCCATCACCATGAAAGCTGTACCCAACTCGCGTGTGTTTCAGACTCTAGTTTAATTTAAAAACACTTCACTAATACTTTACTTTTGCAAAAGAAAATAAAAAATGAATAACTCTTTTAAAGAAAAACTAGAAAGGACGAGCAAATTCCTTTTAATTCTACTACTGTGCTTATCTTCGGACAGATAGGCCTATTTTTGTCCGAAGATAAGCACAGTAGTAGAATTAAAAGGAATTTGCTCGTCCTTTCTAGTTTTTCTTTAAAAGAGTTATTCATTTTTTATTTTCTTTTGCAAAAGTAAAGTATTAGTGAAGTGTTTTTAAATTAAACTAGAGTCTGAAGTAACAAGTTCTACTAAAGCTCTAAAGTAATAGTAAAGTCGCGTGTGTTGCCGCAGCTCTGGTAGATGGTATGATTACCTCTAAACGTTCGCACCATGGATCCTGTCCAACACACCTCCTGCAGCACTACGATGCCGAACCCGCGGTCCTTCAGTAGATCGGCGAGTATGCGGGTGCACCCAATGAAGTTGAGAGATCGGCAGTTCCACGTACCGAGTTTCCAATCGCAAGTCCTTTTTGTTCGCTGGGGTCGTTGCCGTTGGTCTCGGTTCGTATTATTCTGTTGCTGATTTTCCGTTACAATGGTTTTTACGGCTGGCTCGTAGGGCCTGACACCATACCAGCCCCCTACTTTCAGGAGGACCATAGTGCACAGTTAAGCTTAGAGTCCTTCCCTGGCATTCGGACGTAGATCAGCCGACCCTAACATGGAGATCAGACGCTGTTGTGAGCCGCTTCTCCTGGAGAATAGACGCTCAGGTTGGCCGAAGCGAACCCCCCCTTGGTCAATGGCAATCATGCTATAAAGTAATATTGTTAGTTTTTTCATAACGGATTTGAAATTCTGGCGTAAAAATAATGAAAAATAATGTTTACATAAAGTAAAAAATGCTTTTCACGAGTGCATTCACGGCATTGATCCCAGATTTAATGAAATTCGTGCCAGACCCGCATATACGATAATCATAAAACGTGCTTAACCACTCATTTGGGATACAATTCGAACAGTATGCGGTATTATTGAACCGTCTACATTACGGTCCGTGTATGGTGTTGGTTTATTAGGGGAGTCCATAATAAAACTGCAAAAAGAATTTGAGGCTAATTTTTTTTTTAATTCTCTGTAAAATTTGTCGTGCAATCTGTTGTGCTACTTTTGCGAAATCCAAAGACAATTTCTAGTGGATCTCTGCGGTAATCTCTGGAGAAGCTGCTAGTCGGTCATAATAAAAAATGAACACTTTACAAAAACTTGTTCTAGTCCGGCTGCTTGGAGTTTATCAATTCCATTGCACCTGACTGGGAGACGACACGTCGTGGCAGTACCTGATCACTTGACACATGGTAATTAGCTGGCTAGATGCGAATATCAAAACGGGACATGCCACAAAAGTTCAGCCTATTGGACGCAGTGGCTTAATTTCCCCAACAGGGGAGGAAAGAAAAGTCCGACTGCTAGGGAAGGTTCACAAAACTTTACAGACATCAACAAAACCTTTACCGAAAAAAAAATCCCGAATAAAAAATCCTTATTCTTCTAAGAACTTTATAGAAAATTGTTCGAAATGTTCTCAAAAATTCTCACAATCTACAGGAATTGTTTGACTCCGCAATTGATAGAGTTTTGGAATTCCTCTAGAATTCAGTCGAAAAAAAATTTCTTATGGATTTCTGTTTTTTTTTTTTCTTGAGCTTGATTGACCGCCCGTAGATGCTACTCCAGTACCACCAGAATAGCTACACTCACACAAGGAACCAATGAGATTATCCGCCGGGGACTAGCAGGCATCTTCAGTGTGTGAGCGTTAATGATCTTCTATTTTAGGCGACAATTTGGGAAGAGGAAGGAAGTGATGATTGCAATCGTTTGTATCCACATCAGACCGAATGTGTGTCTGCACAAACTCATACGGATGTCGGAGTGTTGGTGGGATATGGTTGGCAGAGGGCTCACACATTGGTGCGTGGATGCCAGGCTTATAGATTAGTGCGATTAATACTATGAAGCTAAAGCAGCACAGTTCGCTTAATTGCATAACTTGTAGGCGTTATCTGATAGATTTACACCGTGCTGTTAAAGTTGGAAGGAAGGGCAACGGCTTTTAAACCGTTTCTGGCCCCAGCGATGGCTATGAACATACGAATATAAAGAGAGAATAGTATAGAGGAAGTGGATAGAAAGATACAAAATAGAAGGAAAGGGAAGGGGCAGGGATTGAACCCAGGACCCTCTGCATATGAACCAGAAGCAGTAGCCACTAGAGCACCAAGCCCGTCTGATTACCATTTTTTTCTTAAGGACAAACTTTACAACGTACAAAAATGGCAGCCAAGATGGCTTCCTTCCTCCCTCACCCTCTTATCATTCTTTAAAGTGCGCAACATATGCAAACTTTACCGTAATTCCGGGCAATGAGATAAACTCTCAATTTATGCAACTTACCTGCAATAAAACTAATTCAATATCAAAATAAACTTAAGGGTATAACAAGTCCAATCTTCAAGTAAAGCACTAATTGTCGTCAATTGGTGCACTATTTCCACAGAGAACAGACATCCAAGCCATAACACATTTTCTTTCGAACGCAGTGTAAGAAGTCAAATATTTTTAGTGTTGCCCGAGCAGAAGCACCAAACAAGATAATAACAAAATTATAACAACCGTTGCACACTGGAGTAACAGGGTCCATTTCATGGCCAAAAAGTTTTAACACGTTTTTATAGTGTATTATGTATGTACTAGCGATAAAATTGTGAATTTAGATATTGAGGAAGCATTTTGGATTATACATAGCCATATTAATCCATTTAAAGGCTAGAAATGATTTCTTATAACCTCTCTAAGGACAACGCTTATTTTCACCCCCAAAAATCGCTTGAAGCGTCGAACATTTTTATTTGACAACACTGAACACAACTGAAAAATAATTATATTTCCATGAAAAATATTGTTTGGAAACAAGGACCACATCGTTTCATTCTCCTAGAAGTGTGAGAGAAATTTAATTATTTTATAAGTGTAGATAACGTGTTTATGTCTTCAGCAAAGTTGTAAGGAGTGTCATAATTGGGAAGCTTGCTGAACAATTGTTCAATTTTCACAATTTTTGGGAATTTGGGCCGTTATTTTTGAACGGCCCCTTAAATTCAGTTTAAATGTTGTACCTTTTTCTAGATATTTTGGGAATCACATTTTCATTTTGGGGTAACTTTTATAGTGCCCTGGAAAACACATTAAAACTCAAAAATTGACCATGGATTGAAATTTTAGGAGTTTGAACATGATGATAGAAGCCGTGTGGAATATATCAGTTTGATTTTTTCTATTAGAACATGGCATTTTAACACAACTTTATACATAAAAGTAAGTTCGTGGAGTACTGAGTGAAAAACTCAATGAGTTTAGCTATAAAATACAATATTTATCTGAAAATAATTTCTTAACGGTGCATCAACATATGATTACGTTCTACAAATAGTGAGCTCTTTATTTGAGTTGTTTTTGATTTTTTTATAACAAATTTTGGACTCAACAGTTCTAGCTACATTAGATTACAATTTCATTGCATACATTTAGGCGTTTATCGGTGTGGAGATTTCTGCCCAAATTTACTAAATTAATTCCATTTGACACATTTTGTTAAGAGATATAAGACCAGTTTTGTATTCTGCTATGATCTATCTAAGTGGCCATTCATTGAAAAAAAAGTCGAAACGAAGTTGCTTTTCGAAATTAAACCTAAATTGTTACTAAAAACTAGTAAAAAAGGTGTAAATTTCAAAATGTTTTATTTTTTCGTCTGGTACTTTCTGGTACTCGTTTTCTTGCGATTCACAAAGGATATGCCTTATATTTTATTGTAATTTTATCCAGATCGCAGAATGCTGCAGAATCTAAAAACTTTTTGAATGCTGAAAATGGTTCAAAATTGACAAAAAACATAGTTTTGAAAACTCTTCTGTAAGAGAGCAAAATAAATGAAACCAGATGATGTTTTTTGTTTGAATGATACACCCTTAATAGGAGAACTGTGTTACATACTCAGTTATTTTTTCAAACTGTCAATATTTCGATAATTAAAGTTCTTCCGATGAGTTATGATGCAAATGAAAAAAACAGTAGTGAAAATCGTCAAATTTCGGCATTTATTCTTAAAAAAAATATGCATCCCAAAGTATTTTATCGATTGCCACATGATGAAGCATTACTTCATTTATCTTTAAAAAATATTAGACTCTGGAAAACCCTGAAAAAAAATTTTCGACTTATGGCCAGGAATTTGGCCCATTTATGCCTGTGTGCGTTGTAAGAAACAACATAATTTGATATAATTTTGTTGTAAGGATACCCAGTAGATAACTGACACTGAGGAACATTACAAGTGGTAGTCGAAATATGCGTATCTGTCAAAGGATAAGCAAAGTAGGGCGGGCACAGATGAAAATAATGAGATTTACACGTGGGCTTCGTGGCCGTGCGGTTAGCGGCGTCAGTCGTCTAGGCGTTTCGTAAGCCTCGGAGTGCGGGTTCGATTCCCGCTCCAGTCGGGGGAAACTTTTCGTCGAACGGAAAATTCTCCATTGGGCCACTGGGTGTTCAGTGTGTTGTCCGTTGTCTCGTGTATGTAATGTTCAGTCTGTGCCAGCCTTTGGCTGAAGACGGTGTAGTGTCTTTTCTTTTTTTCTACACGTCATGTAAACTTCAGCTTTGTCATGTAAACTTAGTGTTATGATGGTTTACCTGAAATATCATGTAAATTTGTGTTATATGTCATGTAAACACACATTCATGCTGAATTACATGCCATGTAATGGAAGTTTGCATGATATTTTATGACTTTTACATGATATGTCAAGTAAACTTCTGTGATATCCCATGTTCCAATCATGTGCATCATATGTTACAGAATTTTACACTCTTTTTTCGATCTGTGGGTTTAAAAGGTACGAAACTGATTACACTCATTCAAACACTTAAGTGTTACTTCGCGAACTATACGTTTCAGGAATCCCCGGTCAACAAACTGGGATCATTTTACTGATTTGGTTCCGGCCAAATTTCATGGATACTCACCATCCATTATTGACACTCCAAGTGATTTAGATGATGCCATTAATACTTCAACGTCCTTCATCAAGGCAGATTTCAAAGAAGCTTGCCTTCTACGGTCTGTGAAGAAGAACCCCTTGATGGGGAACTCTGATCTGGCGAAGCTCAGGAAGCAATGTAGAAAGAGTTGTAACCCAAAAGGTCAAATGCCGAAACGTTGAAAACGAGTAATATGAGCAAATAGTGAGTGCTTCATTCTTTTCCCGAGCAGAAGAGAATAACAATCGCATAATAAAAAGCGTTATTTTGGCAAAATAACTGAGTAATGAAATCAGTTATTTTAATGTTATTAACATAACATATTATGTTATAAAATTGCGTGTCATAAGCGGCAAAATAACAAATATAATAACAAAAAAATGTTTCTGTAAGACCAATTCAATAACATGTTTTGTTTGTATCAATAACAACTTAATAACAATGAATTTGGAAAATATTACAATAACAAATTTTGATCTTCAAAAGTTATTGATAACAAACCAAAAGCAATTTTTTTTGGACCACCCTTTAGATAGAGTTATCCTAATTGCGAATTATAACATACACTCCCGTTCAAAAGTTTGGGGTCACCCCCTCAAAAACATGCTATTTTTTAGGCCCATGTCTCCGCCAATTTGCGTCCGATTTCAAAACCCTAGGTTTCATTCAATAGATAATAAGTCAAAGAAACTTTAAACATGATTTAAAAGGAACTTTTTCAAAAAAATTTGTATGTAAACTTAACCCAAAGTTGCCAAATTTTCTTAAAAATGAATATAAACTTACGGCAGTGTCGCCGGAAGTTGGGTCGACCAAATTTTAAGATGAGAGCGGTAATATGACCCATTTTCTATTAGCTTTCAACTGCTTTTTACAGAACTTAGCTAAAAACTCTAGAAAAAAAGTTATTAAGTAAATTAATCCTTTATGTCATCGACCAAAAGTTTAGGGTCACCCCTCAATATGATGTATCGGCCAAAAGTTTGGGGTCACTTTCGTAAAACATGGAAAAATGATTTGGTGATATCTTCGTCATCTATAGTTCAATTTTAATTATTTTTGGCTCATTTCAAAGATAATTAACTAAATTTATGTTTGATGTCTTCAACTTAACGTATTTAACGATTTTTGTACACCAAAACCTCCATTTAGGTAATGGGTCGGGACTGCCTAAATAGAATTTTTACCTAAATGGATTCATTACCTAAATGGATTCAATTCATTACCTAAATGGAGTACAAGGTTGCAAAGATGTTTAACTAGGGAGAGTGACTCGAATAGGAGATTTAAACATGGTCATGCGGAGTTTCAGAGAACTTTCAAGGGAGTTTCTGTAGGGGAGGGGCTTCAGGGGCGTTTTTAGGGGTTTTGGAGGGTCTCAGGTGAAAATTGTCATGCAAATGACTAGCTGGGCACGGAACACAAAAAAACCTGAAAATTTCCGCCAGACTGAAAAATTGTTGAATGTCGGGTCAATGTCGGGTAAATTTTTATCGTATGTTGGGCCACTGTTGGACCAACATCGAACAGCTGTTGGGTCTATGTTGTGTTTGGAGGCCAAAATAAAATCAGGTGAATGATAGGTTAATGTCGGGTATGACGTCATCAATCTTAAGTACTCCAACTGTTCTGAACACAACCAAATTCTATTTAGGTAACGTTACCTAAATGGAGGGACCTAAATAGATTTTACCTAAATGGATCCTACCTAAATGGAGGTTTGAGTGTATATAAAAATGTTATGTAAAGTTAGCACATTTTACCACGCTTCAAAAAATGAGGCAACTTTACTTTAAGTTTTAGTATGTAAATTTCAACAAATATGTGTGTCAATTTCTTGATTTTGCTTTGGCTGACCAAGCCATGTGGGAAATTACACCCGAAGCTCTCGACAATTAAAAATAACTTCCTCTCCCGCTTTGACATACATGTGCACAACAGACAATGTGTTAGATGTTCATCTAATCCCATCCGAAGGGGGTTTGGATTGTGAAAAGAAGATAACCATGTGCGATTGTGGAATCGAGTTCAGTTCTAGGCCTGCTGGCGACGGAGATAGTCGAGTGACTCCGTAGCTTGAAGGAATAGAAGCGCCCGTCTAGCGAATTGGGAGTCGTGAGTTCGAGTCTCACCGGAGTACGTGGATTTCTTTTCATAATTTCAAATCTCAATTTGTTCATCGAGCACATGTTCTGTTGTGCACATGGATGTCAAAGCATTTTCAACAGTGTAATTTCCCACATGGCTTGGTCAGCCAAAGCAAAATCAAGAAATTGACATTTGTAAGGTGCTACGGTCACCCTTACCGTATTCGGTCGGCCGAGGACCGACCCGTCGAGAGTCCGACTGCACACTAATTGCCATACCAATAAGTGATTGGAAGGCAGTGCCCGAAGCTCTCGACAATTAAAAATAACTTCCTCTCCCGCTTTGACATACATGTGCACAACAGACAATGTGTTAGATGTTCATCTAATCCCATCCGAAGGGGGTTTGGATTGTGAAAAGAAGATAACCATGTGCGATTGTGGAATCGAGTTCAGTTCTAGGCCTGCTGGCGACGGAGATAGTCGAGTGACTCCGTAGCTTGAAGGAATAGAAGCGCCCGTCTAGCGAATTGGGAGTCGTGAGTTCGAGTCTCACCGGAGTACGTGGATTTCTTTTCATAATTTCAAATCTCAATTTGTTCATCGAGCACATGTTCTGTTGTGCACATGGATGTCAAAGCATTTTCAAATATGTGTGGTTCAATGTCTTTGCAGTAAGTATCATTCATTTTGTTTCAAATAAGCCAAGAAGAATTAAAATTGAATGAAAGATGACAAAGATATCAACAAATCACTTTTCCATGTTTTACGAAAGTGACCCCAACCTTTTGGCCGATACATCATATTGAGGGGTGACCCCAAACTTTTGGTCGATGACATTAAGGATTAATTTACTTAATAACTTTTTTTTTTCTAGATTTTTTAGCTAAGTTCTGTAAAAATCAATTGAAAGCTAATAGAAAATGGGTCATATTACCGCTCTCATCTTAAAATTTGGTCGACCCAACTTCCAGCGACACTGCCGTAAGTTTATATTCATTTTTAAGGAAATTTGGCAACTTTGGGTTAAGTTTACATACATTTTTTTTTTGAAAAAGTTTCTTTTAAATCATGTTCAAAGTTTGTTTGACTTGTTATCTTTTGAATTTTTGAACTTTTGAACGGGAGTGTATGAGTCTAACTATTTCCGAGGAATTTCTAATCAACCAAGTATTACAACATTCTGAGATTGTCTATGGAATGGATACGACTATATGTAACTGGATACAAAAAATGATTAAAAAGGACATAATTTTGTTCATAAAATAATAAGCTAACAAGAATAATAATTAGAATAATTAGCTAATATATACGGAATGCTGTAAAGAATTACAATTTAAAAACTTGTTATTGTTGTGATATTGTTTATCAAATATCACAATAATAACTTAGTTTGCTCCATAGCAAAACATGTTATTTAAATGTTGTTTAATGGGTGCATATTAATTGCTGGATAATAACAAAATAAAATTGTCCAACAAAACATGTTATGAAAAAGTAATTCCTTGATAAGTTAATAATAACAAAATAGGATATAAAAACAGGCTATGTTATTTTGTAGTTATTATTTTGCTATTCTCTTCTGCTCGGGTTGAAGGAAATTATTTGTTGAGTTAGAGCAAGTGCTCAGAAATGGATCACTTGTTAATTGAAGATTTGTGTTGGCTTGACAAAACGTTTTTTGGTCGCATGGCTGGTAATTGAACCCAAAGCCACCCGCATATGAAGCGGACATGTGATCCTGTAGTGCAGTTGCCAATTCGGTCTAAATATTTTATGAACTGACTAAGAAATCGACTACAGTAAGGACCCGATTTTGTCAGCCCCATTCTGCGACAAACTTTTTACTCTCATTATCTTTTGGACAAACTTTAACCAATTATTTAATGATTATCATCAAACTACAGCTGAAATGCAAAACATAGAGGGATAAAAAGTTTGAAAAACTATTTAGGTTTTTAAGGAGAGCAAAAAATGTGTTCCGAAAAGGGGCTGACAAAATCGGGTCACTTATGTATATCCGTTTCAAAAACGGTTCTGCTGTGCTGGGTGAGTCCACTGAATTTGAAAAGTCTCCTAACAATCATTCGCTGCTTAACAAACCAATTACAAGAGAATTAATCTTCGTTTCCGAGCAACAGAGCACCCATCTTACACATGTATGCGAGCCCTCTTAATCAACTCCAGGTTTCCCCCTCAGGAGACCAAGCTCATCTTCCGAATCATTACAAAAGCACTTCTCCTGATCAACTTTTAATTACTTTATTAACAAACCCAAGCAACCGCACGGGAAAAATCCAGCTCCGCAAATCTCGATTCCGGCCCGCTCCATTTCGGGGCATTGAGTTCATTCCACGCACAGTTGAATCCAGAGCGTTCAGTAGTAGGTATTCAGTCCCTGGAGCTCCAGTGTAGGACAGGAAAATGCCATTTCCCCAGCCATGCGTCGTCGTCGGACTGCGTTTGTTCCTGTGACCCACAAAGAACTGCCGAAAAACGATTCCACCCTACTTCCTCCTCAACCAACTGCCGTCCAGTAGTCGTGGAGGAGGTTGACCAAATCACGCACATGTAGAGGAAATCTGTGTGAAATGCGCCTTCGAGGTAGAAAATTTTATCTGGAGTTTAGCTGTCGCGTGTTCTACCCCATTAGCTCCTTCCCAGCCCACCCTCCTTCCTCCCAGCCCACCTTTCCGTTTTGGCTTGTTATAACGCTGAGCCGGGTTCGGTTTGGCCCCCCGGTTAGGTGGGGCGAACCTTCATCAACTTTATCAACACCCTAATTGCGGCTATTCAGGTGTAATTAACAAAGATTCGTTTCCTTTCACCTTTCCCCTCTCTTCTCTTCCATAAAACGGCGGTGGTGGTGGGTGGTGGCATGCTGGCTGGCTCGTTGTTGAGTCGCCCCCTCGAGGGTGAAACTTTCTTAGGTCCTTCCGCTTGGGCACAGCAGCAGCAGCAGCAGCGATATGCTTTTTATTGGAATAAGGTTTGATTGCGCCTCCGCGGGCGCGACAGAACGTGCCAGCAACACCATCTACTACACTTGGTCAGTTGTAGGATAGTCTTGTTCCATTTTTTTTTCGAGGATGCGCCCCAAAGGCAATCTGAAATCACTCGTCGTCGTGTTCTAACCAAGTCTGACGGAAAGGAACAACCAGCCCATAACCGCAACTGGATGAGCTTGGCAAAAAAAATCCGTGCCGTTTGTTGTTACGCCCCTCCGGTCAAACTGGTTTCCGCTTGGATGATGAAGATTTTGGGCCGAATTTAAACCGCTTGACCGTACTTCTAGCGAGGCGTGTTACGAAGGGTGGTGAGGAAAAAATCCACTTTTCACCTGACTCTCACCACGGTACACGGTGTGTCTGGCGGAAGCAAATGTTTGTTGATGTTGATAATGAACCTTGGCGTGGTAGGGGAATACCTGTAAGTTAAAAGAAATTCAGGTTAGGTACCTAGGCTCAGTATACCAGTTATGGCTATAGTATCTCAAATTCGCCATAGTTGATTTTCAACCTTTAACGATACAAATCAACAAGAAAAAAAATATGTGAACAACAGATCACGTTCACTAAAGATGATTGCACACACTTCACAATTTTCTCAAATTATGATAGAAATAAATCATTTTCCTTAAAATTTTGGCTTCCTTGTACCCTATTTCGCCATAGTGTACCAGTTATGGCTAAACCCATAAGGAATGCATGTACCTAAATAGTGTGAAGTGGAACCGAAATTACAAAATGTGTCCATAACTTGTACAGGGTTCCTATCATTGGCACACGCCGCAATGCAATAAATACTAAAAGAGGATTTGGCTTCGTTTCTATATTTTTCCTGTAAAGTATGAAAATAAATCTATCATTTGACATATCGACGACATTCGTCGGTCTTCTTCTTATTTTTGTAGAAATAGTTTTCCTTAGGTAGTGCGATAACTGGTACAGGCACCCTACTGTTCCTTTCAATTCCACTAAGAATTTGCATCCTCTGGCAGATACGAATTTCAACCTCAACTGTAAGGTCGTCTTCAGTGTCTCGTACTTGACTCGACTCAAGTACTTAACCCGATTTTCTTTTTACTTTAAAATGTTTGCGTTATTTCATGTTCTTTGACGCTATAGTTTAACGTTTAACAGGCTACACTACACTCTTAGAAAAAAAAACATGTAAATTTAAGTTCACTTGGAGGCACATAAAACGAGCGGTCCGTTTCACACAAATTTACATCTTCTATCACAAATAAAATCGAGCTAGCAATCGCTAGAACCAAATCAACAAATAAAACATATGAATCCAAAATATTGAACTGGATTCGAACCCTGGTCCGCTGGATGAGAAGCACTCACTTTACCTCTCAGCCATATCATCGAGTTGGAAGAGAGACGATAAATGTGAAACAATTTCTACGTACCTGGTCAGATAGGTTTGTTGACATCGTATGCAACCAACTGGAACTTACATGAAGAATGTTAAGTCAAATTTGCCATTCCGTCATGAAATGTTTGTGTACGTTGATGGTTTACGTTGTTTGGAGAAAATCAAATGTCATAAAAGTTAAAAACACGTACTGGAAAATTTTGTAGTTAGAAGACACGACATGTTTCTAATTGACAAATTAAGAGTGAAATTTGTAAAAAAAATCGGTTTCTGGTGGGATTCGAACCCACGACTAGCGAATACGGAGTCATGAGTTCGAATCCAGCTAGAACGCGATTTTTTTTTTACAAATTCCATCTCTTAATTTGTCAATTAGAAACATTTCGTGCCTTCTAATTACATGGTTTTTCCAGTTTGTTTCAGATATACCAGTAAGTCTGGTAAAACTGGCAAAGAGCAATATATATCATTGTTAAAAACACGAATGCCTGAGAATCAATCCTTTTAAGCTACTCCAACATCCAGAATGTACATGCAACGAAATCGATTTTTACGCTATACGATGCCTCAAGGTGATCAATTTAGTGCATAATAATCGTGAAAAAGCCTTTTGCGTGCAAAAGTGAAGGCGATATACACGCTAAGAAAAAGTTACTCTAAAATGAGTAAGATTCACACAAAACTGAGCTAAACTGGAATAGCTCAAAAAATGAGTAAATCGCATTTCCATCGATAGCGCTGGCCCAAGTGCAAAAATCCAACCAATTTAAGCTGTATAATATTCTTCAGATCAGCAAGAATATTATACGACTTAAACTGATGAGATTTACGCACTTGGGCCAGCGCTATCGCTGGAAATGCAATTTACTCATTTTTTGAGCTGTTCCAGTTTAGCTCAGTTTTGTGTGAATTTTCTGACCGTGTAGGCGTATTGCTGACTGCATCCCAAATTGGACTGACACAATAGTGTGCACACACCTTCAAAGTGTGATTGCAGCGCAGGGTCAAGTCGGATCGAGTTGAGGTCTTCGGTGCACTTATTCCTTGTAAATGGAGGATCCGAAGCAAATGTGCACTTTTATCACACTTTTAGGCGTACCAAAAAAAGTGTGATAGTCCAATTTGGGATGTAGTCTGCAATATACGTTTCATGCGAAGATGCACAACATTGTATGCAAGACAATCGATGTTGTAGCGAGAAAACTCGTTGGATCTGCGAGGTGCACGTATGTGGCAGCCCTAATCCTACCTAATGCATCTGACAGGAGCCAACATCTATCTTGTATCCACAATGGAATCCTTTGTGGATACACAAATGTTTACATACAACATGTTGGATTCTTAAAGATGGCGTCCTAGCACCCTGAAGGCGAGGTGATAACAAAACGAATTTGACAGACGCAACGTAGTAGTCGGATTTATTCAGAGCACAGAAAGACAACATACACACAGAAAAAATTATTCATGTAAAATTCAGCGAGAAATCATGCACATAAAGGGAATGCTAGAGTTAGGGCATATTTACATGAGATATCATGTAAAATTACATTACAATCGTGTAAATTTCCGCAAATAGTCACGTAACCGGTTGGAGTCCATGATGGTTTACGCGATGGTTGGCGGAAATTTACACGATGGTAATGTAATTTTACATTATATCTCATGTAAAAGTGCACTAAATCTAGCATTCCCTTTATGTGCATGATTTCTCGCTGAATTTTAATTACATATTTTTTTCTGTGCAGCCAATAAACACGAAAAATGGCGACGTTTGCGACGAAATTACCCAAAAAATTGAGTTTTGTTGCCAGTTTTTGCGGGTGTGATGCAAAATCTTTCGCTAAGTGATTCGCGACCTGCATAATGGATCATTGAAGCCGACTTTTCCGCCGCTCACCGCATCAAAACAAAAGCGTCGGTAACACAGTGACAGCAGTCGAGTTACGTCAAACACACACGGCTACGGTGGCGCTATCTGTTCATTTCATAGCGGCCGTTTTAGTTATTTTAGTGATCCATATGCGAATTCTGGTTGACTGGGTAGAAGTGTGCCGTATGCAGCAAAGGAGTCCTGCGGATGAAGAACTACCTAGCGACGACGACTTTGGTTTGGCATTCAGATGCTAGATGGCGCCAGTGGTGTCAAAAATATTCAAACACCTGTATCGCAGAATCCTACCAGGATAGAACAATGCCGTCTTTGGCAAAGTTGTTCAGCATGCGAAAAACAAGGCAGACAATTAAACGTTCCATAATAAATACAAAATTTCCCATAAATAATTTAAAAAGTCCCAGTGAAGAAACAGGGCTGTAAGCAGTAATAAATAACAAAAGTTCCATAAACAAATAAAAAAATGCATAAATAATTCAAAAGTTTCAATAAATAATTGATTTTTGAGCAATTAAAAACGTCAAAAATGCAATGAATAAATCAACTGTTGCAATAAAAAAAGCCATTTTTCCCACCAAATAACTTCGAATTTTCCATAAATAAATCCGATTTTTCCATAATAAATTAGAAAATTCACAATAAAAAAATATTGAATAAGCAATAAAAAATTCAAAAAATGCAATAAAAAATGACGAAATTACCCATGAAAAACAAATGCAGGAAATTATGAGACAGTGAAATGCTGAATCGCACTTATATGACTGAAACGACTGAAAAGCTTGCGTAACTATGATTGCAATTTATCGAGCAATTGCTTGCTGTCCGAACTCGCTATCGCTCGTCGGACCTAAAAAAGGGATAACATCTATGTTTGCATTACACCGGGCAAATTCTTGGATCTGTGGTTTGCCTAGAACTGAATCGATGCAGTTACGGTGCATCGGATATCGGAAACTTCGGCGGCCTTCTGCCGCCTCAGTTCCTCAATCCTCTTTGCGGCTTCGCCGCATGGTCTACTTGATTTTTTGGCTCAAAATGCATTTACGTTTATTGCTCATTTTTTGACATTTATTGATTATTTATTTTTTCGTTTATTGCACTTTTTGAATTATTTATTGCTTTATCGATATTTTTTTATTGTGAATTTTCTAATTTATTATGGAAAAATCGGATTTATTTATGGAAAATTCGAAGTTATTTGGTGGGAAAAATGGCTTTTTATATTGCAACAGTTGAATTATTCATTGCATTTTTGACGTTTTTAATTGCCCAAAAATCAATTATTTATGGAAACTTTTGATTTATTTATGCATTTTTTTATTTGTTTATGGAAATTTTGTCATTTATCACTGCTTGCACCCCTGTTTCTTCACTGGGACTTTTGGAATTATTTATTAAGAATGATGACTTTCTTATGAGTCGTTTATATTTTAGCCGAAAAACAATAGATAGTAGAGTAAACATAGATACGCGGACATCCCCGAGTAAAATGTTTCAAGAGTACGACGGCTGAATATGACGTCATGCGTGGTCATGCGCTCCATCGGTGTTGTCGGAATCGTAACGTCATGCTCGTTCGGATGATTTTGACAGTTTGTTTGGATACACCGGATTCATCATCGCGGATCTATGTTGATTCTACTGTCTATACGAAGAACTATCTGACATCTGATTCCTTAGTTCGTGGTTTATCCACTAGGTGGCGCATTATGTCAAAAAGTTCAAACACGTAAATCTGCAAACTCTAATGAACTAGAAGTTTGCGGTTCTCAGCAAAGTTGATTGGCAAGTAAAGAATCTAACAACAGCGACTTTGGTTCAAGAATCGTCCACTAGGTGGCGCCAGTGTCATAAGTATTCGAACCGTCGTTAGTAAGCTTATTCGGCAAGCTAAGAGCTCAATTGGGTGGCGCCTAATGTAAAAAGCACGTATATCTCGATGATCTAATGAACTAAAAAAAACGGCTTCAGCATAGTTGTGCAGCAGGTTGAGAAGTATCTGACAACGGCGACTTTGCTTCAAAAACCTATATCTTCAAATCCAAATTGTTAGAAGTTTTGTTAAGTCCTTGCTACCTCCAAATCCAATATTTATTATGCGATGCGTTTGTTTTTCTTGTGATTATTACAGAAATTCCACCAAAGCTTAATCCATGGTATATCTACAAATTTCCCTGAATATTTGAGCAGGGATTCTTATAACCTTGGATTTCCAGTAATATATACAAGAATTCCTTTGTTGCCGTTCATAAACCACGTGGACTTCTTTGGGGAAGAGAGGGTTTGGCCAAAGTCTATGCTCCACACAAATTTCAAAGTTTTTGTATGGACAAAAGTCTACGAGGGGGTCTGAGATGGCCAAAATTTGATCGATGTGGTTTATGAACAGCCTCTATGGAAATTTTGCCATTTTTTACTAGTATTTATCTAAAGGTTTGTCTAGGGATTATATCAGTAATTCTCACATTGTTTTCTCAGGAACACCTTATTCTTCTTCTTCTCCTTCTTCTTCTTCTTCTTCTTCTTCTTCTTTATGGCTCTACGTCTCCACTGGGACTTGGCCTGCCTCGCTTCAACTTAGTGTTCTTTGAGCATTTTCACAGTCATTAATTGAAGGGCCTTCTTTGCCTGCCATTACATGAATTTGTATATTGGGAGTCGAGAAAATTTTCCCGACCGGAACGGGAATCGAACCCACCGACTCCGGATTGGCGATCCATAGCCTTAGCCAAAGGGGCTGTCCATAAACCACGTGGTCATTTTTTTGGGACTTCTCAACCCCCCCCCCCCCCCCGCGTGGTCATTTGTCCATACAAAATTTTTTATTCGTCCATACAAAATGCTCATAAGCCGAACCCCCCCCCCCCTCATGACCACGTGGTTTATGGACAGCCCCAAATCTCTCTACTGTGCTCTCTCTCGCTCTATATTAGAGTACTGATCGGTTGTTTGGGCACCCCAGTACAACAATGCTGTCCAAAGGATCGAGTCTGTGCAACGACGGTTTCTAAGGTATGCACTACGGCGGTTACCATGGTCGGATCCGTACCGACTACCAAGCTACGAAAGCCGATGCCAGCTTATAAACCTGCAGCCACTAACGGTTCGCAGAGATACTGCTAGAGCACTACTTATCTCGGATGCCCTGCAGGGGAATATAGATTGCCCGGCCATTTTGGAACGCATAAACCTCAACGTTCAACCACGAGCTCTTAGGAACAACTATATGTTACGATTACCAATACATCGGTCTAACTTTAGCATGTTTGGAGGTGTCAACGGACTGCAGAGAATTTTCAATAGGGTCGCGTCACTTTTCGATTTTAACCTAACCCGTACCATTCTTCGCAGAATGTTAAGTTTGTTTTTCTCTAGACCAGATTAACCGTGTTTTTTTTTTGTTTTGTGTTTGATGTTTTACGTAGATTTGACCATGTATTTTAGAACTAGGACATTTAGGATTAAGTATCATCATTTGGGCTCATACGTAGCCTGTTAATGTTTAACCATTTAAATAAATAAATAGCCACTAGGCTAACTGGAGCATCTCTTAGGGTTTTCCAGCAATATAGCATTAAAGCTCTTAATAAGGGAGCGTCTATAAATGACGTATCATTTTTTTACTCCTCCTCCCCCCTCTTAGCATATTTTCCCATAACTAATACATGACCCGTCATACAATCCAAAAACATCCGGACACCATGAAATTCACTTGAAGTTTGTGTAGGGGTTTTTCTTCTTCCAGGCGAGCTGTTACTGTATTGATTAAACTGTTTCACGAAACTGATATTTTTATGATACCTGATAGCAGACCCACCGTGCGTGTTGATTGCTAAGCAGGAAACAGGGATCTTCGTAAGAAGATTATGATGTTTTTGTTTTAACGGCGTTCTTCGCTCAAACCTACGGGCATGTAATATAATAAGAACTGGTTGTTTGCAAGTAAAAATTAGTGCATTTTGGATCACTGAATTCGTGTTATTGAAACTAAGAAAAGTGAATTATGATGTATTATTTCTATTATAATTATTTTATTATTATTATTATTTTCTATTAGCTTTCAACTGCTTTTTACAGAACCTAGCTAAAAAATCTAGAAAGAAAGTTATTAAGTAAATTAACTCTTCATGGCATCGAACAAAAGTTTGGGGTCACCCCTCAATATGATGTAGCAGCCAAAAGTTTAGGGTCACTATCGTAAAACATGGAAAAGTGATTTGGTGATAACTTCGTCATCTATAGTTCAATTTTAATTCTTTTTGGCTCATTTCAAAGATAATTAACTAAATTTACGTTTGATGTTTTTAACTTAACGTATTTAACGATTTTTGTACATAAAAATGTTATGTAAAGTTAACACATTTCACCACACTTCAAAAAATGAGGCAAGGTTATGTTAAGTTTAAGTATGTAAATTTATGTCTATGCAGTAAGTATCATTCATTTTGTTTCAAATAGGCCAAGAAGAAATCAAATTGAATGAAAGATGACAAAGATATCAACAAATCACTTTTCCATGTTTTACGATAGTGACCCCAAACTTTTGGCTGATACATCAGAATGAGGGGTGACCCCAAACTTTTGTTCGATGACATGAAGAGTTAATTTACTTAATAACTTTCTTTCTAGATTTTTTAGCTAGGTTCTGTAAAAAGCAGTTGAAAGCTAATAGAAAATGAATTATATTATCACTCTCTTCTTAAAATTTGGTCGACCCAATTTCCAGCGACACTGCCGTAAGTTTATGTTCATTTTTTAGAAAATTTGGCAACTTTGGGCTAAGTTTACATACAAATTTTTTTGAAAAAGTTTCTTTTAAATCATGTTCAAAGTTTCTTTGACTTATTATCTTTTTAATGAAACCTAGGGTTTTGAAATCGGATGCAAATTGGCGAAGATATGGGCCTAAAAAATGACACGTTTTTGAGGGGGCGACCCCAAGCTTTTGATCGGGAGTGTAGATGAAAACATATTTGTTGAGGTTGAACACAAATAAATAATTCACTACAGTAATGTTGTAAAATAAGACATGTAGCCTCAGTCTCAAGTCCAGCACGATTTGCACAGGCTAAGCGTATTATACATATTTTGTAATCCCACCCTTCACCACCTAATGAGTCTGGCAAGGGACACTTTTTGCCCCACTTTTGACTTCGAAACGGTAAAAATGCACCCATGTTGCTCTAACCTCTGCTCTGCTGAAGCCTTCCAGACTGAAATGGCAAAAGGTTTTATGCGACCATAACAAATTGCAGTGTTACATATAAATAATTGAAAACGTTGCTTACTTCATACAAAATGTACCGGCGAAACAGAAAATTTTCGCATTAATAGTGCAATTTTGTACCACTAAATAATACTAAAATGCTCCATAATAAATAACAAATGCTCTATAATAAAATGCAAATGCACCATACAAAAATAAATTTGTACCCATAGGAAATTGAAAATTGTTCCATAGAAAAATTAAATTGCACCATAAAAAATTGAAGTTGCACCATAGAAAATAGACGAATGCTTCATAACCATTATCCAACTGCACCATATACAATGATTGCTCCATGATTGCTGGTTTGCTCCATAAAAAATGAAAAATCTCCACAACTTTAAACATCTGCACCTCTGAAGTAGTGCAATGTAAAGCATTCCAACATTGCCCATAAATTCCATAAATTGAATAATTCACATTTTGTAAAGTGCAGTTTGGTAATAATTATGGAGCATTCATATATTTTCAATAGTGCAATTTTAACTTTTTTATGGTGCAAATTAATTTTTCTATGAAGCAATATTTAATTTACTATGTGTACAATATTATTTTTTTATGGAGCCTTTTAGTATTATTTATTGGTACACAATTGCATTTTTAATGAGAAAATTATATGTTTACCGGTATGTTTTCTATGAAGTTCATTTATTTATGGGTAACATTGCACATTTTCACGGAACATTCCGTGGAGCGCTTTTTGATTATCTATGGAGCGTTTTGAGTTATTTATGGGTGCATTAAACAGGCTGCCGACTGAAATGTCGCTGCTGGCCAGCTTGCCTCCATTCGACGTGTTGCGTGTGTAACGTAAAGCTTTTTTCTCGTTTTCCTTATGAAATCCAGCCTAACGATAACGATATGGGTGTAGGGCGAAGACGGACGCAAGAAAATTAATAAAACCGTCATGTTCAATTCTAAATTCGGTTAATTGAATGTGACACGAGCACTAATTAACGTCGACAAGAAACGCGAATGTCAGCCATTGTGGTGGAAGTTTAAATATGATGACGTAAAGAAGTTGATGTCATTCTTTAATGTGAAATAGTGTGAGTATATGTATGCTTGATTTTTCCTGTCTACGTTATTTTTAGAGCTTGATGTGCTTTCATAAACCAATGATTAATATTCAAGACTTATTCAAAGCCAAAGAAAAATCACTACCCGAATAGATTAGGATTTTGACTCAGCTGTACGAGTCAAATGTTACTTATACTGAAATTAACGAAACAGTTTCCTCCAATCAAGAGGGTGTGCCACTTTCATCATGACATTGAACTATCTGAGGTAAAACCGGCCCTCAGATTATTCAAAATACACTAGAGTTTCTACAGTTTTCTTCATCAGTACAGTAGCAGTGAAACCTAATAAAATAACAGTAATATAACGGCGAAATGTCCTCAAGACGCTGATTTTTTTTCTCTCACTGACTGGCATTTCCGGTGCGTGCGTGAGCAAGTGGTGAGGTTGGATAATGTCACGAAGCAGGAGGTACAGGAGGTAGCCAAGCCATTCGTCGTCTCGTGTTCGTGGAAATTAATTTGATAACGCACCACAGCCACACAACACCCCATGAGTAAGTAGCCATTCGGTCCGCCGCCGCCGCATGCTCGAGCAAGTTATGTTGATTGAATTAAACCATTCAAGTGCGCTTATCGTAAGCTCGTTATTGTCACTTATCTGGAATTGGCATGGAATGGTGTGGGGAAAGTGTGCTCGTTGTAGGATTGTGGATTCGGCGAATGACTTGATTTATAAAGTGCGCTCAATGGATTCAACGTCAGTGGAAGTGTGGGTTATACTTTCAGGAACATTTTTTGTTCATGTACAAATGGATAAATTTTTGTAATGGCAAACCCAATACTGCAGATTCTAGAGGATGCAATAAAAGTTTGAACGTGGAACATGTGGAACTCAAATATTCATTTACTAGTTGAACTCAGAGTATTGGATTTGTTTATTATAGTAAGGATACTAAACTATCGTGGAAAACAACAGCATGCTGAGAAACTAGAGCAATATATTGCAGATATGTACTAATCCGACCAGGACTACAAAAAGTACCATCCTAGTTAGCTCTGATGGCATACCGTCCAGCATCTGCGGGAATTGCTCTACTGAACACCTAGAAGGCACATAACGACTGCAGAAGCAGACCTCGTTGGCTTTGGTGATCAAGAACCACTCGTTAGTTGATGACTGCTGGACTGGGTATTTACCCGATTTCCATATTGCCTCCATCTGCAAACCTATTATCGTTTTCGGTAGGTACGAGGTAAAGATCCACTATGATAGCCATACCCGTCTTCCAGTTGCTGCGCTGCTTCACAGTGCTTCAGGCTTAACTCGTATCCGCCCAGCGTCCTATGTAAAGGACAGATGCCCCGAACGCCCAGCGTCCTATAAATAGGACAGTCCTTTTGATGCGTATATCTCCAGAATTATGCAAAATTTCAGAATACTTTCTTCAGAGAAGATGTTCTCCACATCCATACCTTGCTCATAGTGGACAATATAATTTGCGACAGGTTCACTAGGTGGCGTAAACAATGCTGCAAAGATTACATATTGTCACGATCTATGAGCTTCATTTCCAATGCAAAAAAAAATCCCTGGAATCTTGACTATGGTTAATAATCAATAGTTCATTTCATCGGCAGAGTTGTTAATCAATACATACAAAAGTCGATGTATGTATGATTGTATGTTTATAAGTTTGTATGTTTCTCTATTTGTATGTTTATATGTATGTACGTTAGCCATACGATTTACTATGAGGAAAATTTACCTCTCAAAAAAAAAATCGCTTGAGGTCACCCATTGATCCCTAAAAATAAGTCGTTGAATCATTTCTGTAAATACCTTTACGAGGAATCAGACCTCCGAAGACTGCAAAGCGATGCGGCATTCATGGAAAAAGTTATTAGGCCTTGCCCGATCGATAAAATGACGAGGTTTTATTATTTATTGTTATTCCTTACATGTTAAACAGCGTTGGCATGCCATTCGGTTTTCAGTCAATAATTTTTCCCACATGCCTTAGATCGCTTTGCGGTCCTCAGAGAGTTTGTTCCTCTAAATTTTCCAAAAGAAATCATTCATCGTTATATTTTTAAGGGGCAACCTGTGGCGATTTTTCTTTGAAAAAAAATGATTTTTCCCATAGTAAATCGTATGAAAACTTAAAACGGCTGGCTCTAAAATATAGTTTCTCCGATCGAGTTGAAATGTACGTATGTATAATTGTCTGCCGGAACATAGGCATAACTCTGGAATGCGTCAAGATATTTCAATCAAATTTGGCATACACATTCCTTAGGATGTGAAGGTGGTAGTATGGGTATTGGAATTCAAGATGGCGACTTAGGTTCCAAGATGGCGGTCAATACTCCAGAATATATGCTTTTTAACGGCAATGCTGCTTCGCATACTATGCAATATGGGTATCTATCGATCGGGCTTCATAAATGGATCTCAAAAATGAATATCCGTTGCCATTTTGAATTCCAAGATGGCGGCCATGGAATGGTAGTTTGATCTATAATACCATGCAATACGGGTATCTTTCGACCGGGCTTGATGAGTAGAAGTCAAAAATCGATATTTGACCATAATTTCAAAATCCAAGATGGCGGCCATGGCATGATAGTTTGAGCTACGATACCATCACAGAACAGATGTGTATCTTCGAACAAATTTGAACTTTCGAGGTGGAAGTCGTAAAATTTTCACTTGGAAAACTAGATTGGAATGAATTTCCTTGAAGAAATAAAAATCATCAAAGCGTGCCTCGATCCCGCCCTACCCGGGTAGAGCTTAATGGCAAATTTTACCATTAAAACAGAATGTTTGAATGGCAAAATGTGTTATTTGTTTGTTTGAAATAAGAGTTAAAATAACAAAAATAATAACAAAATTTTGGTAGCAGAAAAACTTAAAAATAACTTGTTTTGCCATTGCAATAACAAAGTAATGGTAAAGCATGCGGATTAAATTGAAGAACAAAATAAGTTATTATTGAGATATTGATAACAAAATAAGACCCAAATTAACTGTTATCGGTGAATAACAAAATATGACATTCTTGAGTTATTGATAACAGAATAAGAACAAATTTAGCTGTTTATGTGGCGATCAAAATAATGGTAGGTTTAGTTGTTCAAATTCAATTTTAAAATAATGGTAGATTCAGTTATTATTTCAAAGTAGCAGAAGAAAGGTAAAATGAGCTATTTCTAGAGATATAGATACGTCGTTTTACAAATTATACTCTTTAATTGTTTGAGTTCAAAATTAACATATATTGATGTGCGTCAAATAGAATACATTGCGAATCAAACGCACAGCTGAGAATCCGGATTTGTTTACTTTTGCGAGATACGTCGAATTGAAAAGTTATGCTTGAAATATACAATATAATAGTTAATGGTATATTAAGAGTAAAATATGTTATGGTGCCTAATGTTTATAAATAGTTTCTCACAATATCAAAATAATGGCAAATTTAGCTAGGAATGTAAATTATGTTATTGTTTTGATATTTTATACAATTCATTATAAAAGGTGCTAAATTGCAAGTTTTACCATGATAGTAATTTTTGTTATTGATGTGTTATTTAGCATTATTCATGAATAACATATCAATGACAAGATTTGCTATGATTGTATATTTTGCAATTGATTTGCCATTTTAAGTTTTTCATAATAACAGAAGAAGGGCAAAACGAGATATGATGGCAAAACCAGTTATTATTTTGTCCTTTGTTTGCCATTAGCCTCTACCCGGGTATGCTCGCTGTACAAAAAAGCTTGCTTTCCACCACCAGGTTCGCTAGTGTTCAGCAATCAAACGAGCGGCTCTTTTCGCGATGAAGATTCACCCCTGTGATACCATGCAATATGGGTATCTTTCGATCGGGCTTGATGTGTAGAAGTCAAAAATCTATAGGTACTTAAGAGAGTTCGACTGATATGTGTGATCTAGCTACTTTATCGGCGCTGCAGTCTTGGGGAATCAAAACGACTGTTTTAGATTTGTCCCGACGTTTCGACTCTGTTTCGAGTCTTCTTCAAAGGGAAAATTCTGACTAGTCTTTGAACAAACCGTTACCGCGTCAACAAGTGCAGTGCAGTGCAGTGCAGAAATCAAGTGAAACCAACCAATAAATAAGCTACGGTTCACTTGATAAGAAATCCGATGTACAGATACAAACAAGACACCGACAGTCCTATGTCCATTCGAACAAAAAGCGACTAGTCAGAATTTTCCCTTTGAAGAAGACTCGAAACAGAGTCGAAACGTCGGGACAATTCTAAAACAGTCGTTTTGATTCCCCAAGACTGCAGCGCCGATAAAGTAGCTAGATCAAAAATCTATATTTGGCGCCAGTTTAAAATCCAAGATGGCGGGCCATATCCAAGATTACGGCCATAGTATGATGGTTTGAGCTATGATACCATGCAATATGGGTATCTATCGATCGGGCTTTATGAGAAAATGGGTAGGGGTCATGGTAGATGGTAGGGTAGCGGGTAGGGTAAACGGTGAAGCAGACGGTTGAGTAGAGGGTTTGGGTGAAGGATAGAGTAGTGGACCCAAGCTACACACTTGGACATTAATAAGTCCCTGTAATTTGTTTGCAACTATATTGAAGCTTATGCCATTTGAACCAATCGTCTTATTAACGACTAAATTGCAACCAAAAAAGGGCAAGAGGTGAAGTCAATATAAAACATCCATTCGTGATATAAACGGTTTAATACGCAATCGAATCATAACCAAGATGCAACTTATAGTCGACTTAAAAAATAGTGACTGATTCGACAACTAGTCAGCTAGTCACCACATTCGTTAATGCCAGTTATTATGCATCAACAGTTTCGTTCATGTGATTAATAAATTGTGTGCATAAATATACCGCAAATTAGGCTGACCGAGAACGTCAATTTATGTGCCGTTCCAGATTTATCGGTAAGTTACGCATTTTAGCTCCGTATTCTCAACGCGCCTCAGTCTACTTATCATTTGGCGAGTGAAAATTTAGGCATTTGTGGTAAAAATTAACTTGCCATATTGCTTTGGCGGAGTGCACTTCAGCAGCTTATTTAATGGATTTTATGGGTCCTGAATTTATGGCTGAAAATTAATTTTAGAATTTAGAAAGATACTATTTGCTGAATCATGTCTATGAGAATCCGTATTGACAAAGTACAACAATGCTGCACGTGGTAAACGGAACCGCCAAACTACCAAAAATTTGATTCGTTTGACGCAATCCTATAGTTCGGCACAATAAGTCAACATTTGAGTGAATCGATTAAACTCACGTAAGGTAAATTGCCTTTACCTCTAACTAAAAATATACTCAAGAGTAGGTAAATTCAACCCAAGACCCCCTTCATTCAACTCAAGTTTGGGTAAATCTACATTTACCCAAAATTGGCTTATTGGCCTCAAGGACCCCCGGTAGATAGACGCATCTCTGTTCATTTACGACAACATCTGTGGGGGAGAGAGGAAAAACAACCTAATTTTGGGTAACTATTCAATTTGATATACTCATTTTAGGGTAAAATCGACCCAATATAAGGTAGTTTGAATTTTCCGTGTAGGACATAAATAATCAAAAAAGCAGACACTTGGACGTGTACTTCCCATTTACGTCGACAAGAGGCTGTCCATTTATTACGTACAGAAAGTTTCACGTTTTTTTGTAAAAAAAATGTAAACCCATTGTATTTTTTTTTTTTTCGTGGGAAACTCCTAATATTTTTGTACGTTACGTTAGATTTCTCAAAATCCCATATATTCAAATCTTCCCAGTGGTAGGTACCAGTCGTTCAGTACTGCGAAAATGAGGCAGAATTTTGTTTTATTGGGTCAATATCATACTTCCAATCGGATTTTTTTTTTCTATTTTACCACTTTAATTTTATAAAATTTGGAATATGTCGATTAATTTATGAAGAAAAGGTTACATTTTATTTGTACATGATTTCATTATTTTTGAAACATTTTGGTTTTTTTTATAGTGCATTTTATATTTTTTGTGATCACAAAAATATTTTGCCGCACATTTTGGAACTTCTTTCTCTCCTGTCAAAATTGTTCGTTATGTTCTAAATAAGTTCCAGGTCAACATGATTATAACATTCAGAATCAATGTTTTGGTTGATTTGGTTTGTAAACGGTTGTAACTAAGATTCGTTGAAACAATCAGATTATACTTCAGTTACAAATTGGTTTCGCAAGTTTCGACTAATGATGACGTTTGTTTTCATTTTGTTAGTTGTTATAAAACTGTAACACCTCAGTTTCGCATTAACAACAAGATTTTAATAGGTTTTAATTTTGTTTGTTTCATGAAAACTCAATTGTAACATGTTTGCAACGATGATCATTTCCATTTTAGTTGCAGGTGCTACTTGGGGAGGCAGTGGAGTAGAAGGTTAGGGTACATACAGGATAGGGCAGTGGGTATGGTAGGGGATAGAGTAGAGGGTAGGCAGATGGTTGGGTGGAAGGTTATGATAGAGCGTAGGATTGAGGGTTGGAATAGAGGGCAAAGAAGACAGTAAGGTAGAGGCTAGAGAATAGAGTGAAGAATTGAGATGAGAATAGATGAGCTCAGGTTCTTTTTCGAGATACCTTCAGGAATTCTTTCCAAGATTTTTTCAGATTCCTTTTCCTTTTACATTCCTTTCGAGAATCTTCCCATCTTTATTTCCGGGATTCCTTCAGATATTGCTTCCGAGATTGCTGTACGGAGTGCTCTGGAGTTCTTTTCAAGGATTTTGACAGGGCATGCTTTGGTTTTAGTTATTCTTTTCTGCATTCCTCCAAGGATGTGTGCTGGAATTTCTTCAAAGATTCCTTCCAGGATTCCTGCTGTGGTTCCTTAAGAGGTTCCTCCCGAAAAAAAAAATATGAAAAAATATAGATTTCTTCCCACATTTTTTTTTTTCAGGCAATCCTAGGTCATAGAGACATCTTCTATGGTTCTTGCAAGAATACCTGCTCAGCTTCTGGCCGGCATTACTGTCATGATCTCTCCAAGGATTCCATCAGGTATTCTTGACGGGATTCCTTCAGGGATTTCTGCCAGAATTGCTTTAAAAAATCTTGAACGGATTCTCTCAGAAATTTTAATTACCATTCTTTCATCGATTTCTACTGAAATTACTACACCGATTCATTTTAGTATACTTTCGAAATGTTTTAGCGCAACATAGGGATTTTGATCCCATTCACAGCTCCACATGAAAACAAAGTTGTTTAATACCTAAATTCACAACGAAACGTTCGTTTTCGTCCACTTTTTTCATCTGTATCAGATACCTTATTGCGTGAACTTATTGTTAACAGTGACAACTGTTGGTGTTTCAACATCCAAAGGAAATGTTTTCGGCCTTGACAGTCTTCAAACGTTTGCGAATTTATTCTTGAACCTCGCTTAACGCTTCAAGATCAATTTGGTATCAATTGCTAACAATCAATTTCATATCACGTAAACAATATTGCAAAAGAACTACAATTCACTTAAAACAATAAGATTGAAAAATTGATCCACGAATTTCATCTAGTCCACGTCTATTTTGGACACAACCTGAATTCAATTCCTGGCACCAGAAGGCTCTTACATTGAGATAGATGTAGCTTTAGAATAACGACCAAAATACTCCGATTAATATTTTTGCCCACCAGATCATAAAACGCCAACACAGTGCAACGAAGAATTCTTTCTCTGTGGTTGTGAAATACACACATATTTTCCTGTACTTTCCCAAGGACGAAGACAACCGTTTGTTTACAATTTATTTACCAACGGACAAAAACTGCATTCTGGAGCAGTGAAATCCAGCTTTGAAGTGTCACAGAGCGTTTGTGGAGTGTGAATTGAAGGTCAGTTCAATAAGTGAATCTGGGGAAGTAAAAATTGAACGGTGATAAAGAACGATTCGACTAGCTGCTGCTTTGGTGCGATTGCCTTCGGCATACACAAAACAAGAAAAATTGTGAATGTGAATTGGAAACGTGAAATTTTGCGTGATTATTCGATTTTCAGTGCATTTGAGGCTGATTATTGATCGTCTGCATCTTTGTGCTTCAATCTAATGCGTCTTTGGCTAAAGTAAGTTGTAATATTAAAGATTCGCTATTTTCCATCTTATATGACGGGAATTAGCGCATTTGTCGAAGTAAATTTCTACTCTACATTTCCAACCAGTTGATCAAAATTGATGCAATTTTGCTATAAAGTAGTGCTATAAACTGGGTCTCCAGTTAGCCTAGTGATTAAGGCTATGGATCGCCAATCTGGAGACAGCGGATTCGATTCCCGTTCCGGTTGTGAAAATTTTCTCAACTCCCTGGACATAGAGTATCATTGAACTTGCCACACAATGTACAAGTTCATGCAATGGCAGGCAAAGAAAGCCCTTCAATTAATAACTGTGGAAGTGCTCAAAGAACGCTAAGTTGAAGAGAGGCAGGCCAAGTTCCAATGCGAACGCTTTAAAGTGAATCATATCTCCATACGATATTTCATCATTACCCTTATTGTTATTGTCGGAGTTCGAGGTAAGCGAAATTGAGCAACCCCTCGGTCATCGGCTACCAATCGCCTACTACCATTCTCCAAATTTTGTTGGCTATATATCAGCGCGGGAATGTGCCTGCGATTTTGATAATTATTATATAAAACAATAGGTTGGCCTTTTGCTGCACACTGCAGTGCCCATTTGATTTAGTTCGTAAGAAAATTGCTATACGGGCAGTCGCGTCAAGTACGATTTTCTCTTTTTGTATTTTGTAATAGTTTAAGCTATTAGATTAATAAAACGTTTAGTGTAGTGCAGTGTTTCTCTAAACCGCGAGTTTTACTGTGCTACGCCGAAAAGACCGCGAGAAACGGTGCAGATTTCACCAAGCTGGTTGGCATCGAATCCACCCCCGCAATTGTCCCGGATAGCACTGCGTTTGGCACATTTTTGGAGGCCAAAACCCAGGGAACCAGTCCAGCTATCGAACAAGTGGTCCTTCGAGCCGGATGGTTGAAGGAAACCCATCCGGTAGGACACCAAAGGTCTACGGTTCGCCAACGCAGTCACCCAAATCCCATTCAATTGCGAGCTAAGGGGCGCCATCTTATTTGAAGGCGTCGGTTCCAGTTGGCAGAATTTTGTTCAATACAAGGCATATCACTTGCCTTTAATAGGTGAGTGAATTTCCAACAAAATTACTGTCCATCTCTCGGTACTGCTCGTGGTCTTTTTATTGGATTAGGTGGAACGATTAATTATCGTATTTCGACGACGACGACGACGCCGGCTATACGTGCACCCACCGCCCGGTATCAAATAGCAGTTTTCCTACCCAAGGTCCGTTTGTGGAAACGGAGCATTTTCCCACCCACCGGCACGGCACGCCCTGGCTGGTGATCGCTGGCTCGCACATCAGATCGGAAGTGATTGGCTGTCAACTTACCAGTGTTTGCTGAGCATCCTAACCTCATTGAAGATCGTCCATCCGCTTGGGTGATTTAGCCGCTACTGCAGTAGCACCCCATCGCCACTGATCATCGTTGCTGATTGTTCGTGGAGCATCTTTAAAGAAATAATCAAGGCTCGATTTAAGAGCTAACAGGTAATTAGCTCTCCAAGCACTTTATACTCCCCAAGCTTCGCTACTTGGTCTTATTTTTCGAGGGTCATCATGTCGAAACGGAAAATACCACTGCGGACACTACAGGCGCGACTCCGAGGACTACAAACGACGTTCACGAACTTGTACACGTTCATGGAGAAATACACGGCCAACACGAAGCCTTTGGAAGTCTCCGTGCGACTGAACAAGCTGGATTGCCTGTGGGATCAGATGAACGAGGTCATCGACAACATCGTAGCCCACGACGATTCACCCGACGATCCCGAAGCCTACGTGAAAGATCGGCTTGATTTCGAAAACCGATTCTTCACACTGAAAACTTTCCTATTGGAAAAGAACGAGCCGGCACAAAACACTCCGTCTACTTCTACCCCTATTACCTCCTTCGGTTCTACCCCTCACGTACGATTACCGCAGATCTCGCTTCCCAAGTTTGGCGGTAAATTAGATGAATGGCTCACGTTTCGCGACCTTTACACCTCGCTTATCCACTGGCAGGTGGACCTCCCTGCCGTAGAAAAATTCCATTACCTTCGAAGCCAATTAGAAGGGGAAGCATTAGCCGTGATCGATTCTCTCCCTCTTACCGCAGCAAACTATAATGTGGCATGGGATCTCCTCACACAACGGTTCACCAATTCCAAGGTTCTGCGGAAACGTCAGGTACAGGCCCTCTTCGAGCTGCCTACGGTTAAGAAGGAAACTGCATCCGAGTTACAGTCACTCCTGGATGCCTTCGAGAAGACTGTAAGATACCTCGATCAAGTCGTCGCCAACAAGGCGGACTACAAGGATCTGATGTTGGTGCATGTATTGACATCTCGGTTGGACAGCACCACCCGGAGAAGCTGGGAGGAACATTCGTCCGAACAACAAACGGACACCCTAAAGGACCTCACGGATTTTCTCCAACGTCGCTTAAGGATTCTGGAAGCTCTCCCTGGCAAGGCGCCGGAACAGAAGGTGGAACTCGGACATACCAAACTGCCAAAAAAGGTTTCGGCGGTAAAATCCTGCAACGCTACGTTCCAATCATCATCACCGAGCAAATGCATCGTCTGCCCAGAGACACACTTGCTGTACCAGTGCCCTCAGTTTCTGAAAATGGCAGTTTCGGATCGGGATGGAGTACTTCGGAGCAATTCGCTCTGCCGAAATTGCTTTCGGCGGGGTCACCAAGCAAAGGATTGTTCGTCTAAGTTTTCCTGTCGGCACTGTAGAGCGAGACATCACTCACTCGTGTGTTTTAAGGGGAAGGTAGCCGAAGTTAAGACGAATGAGAAACCCGAGTCAACCACTACTACATCGGAATCAAGCTCAGAACCAACTACTTCAAAGGTCGTTAACCTGGCAACGACCGGAGCGAAAATTTGCAACACAGCCACAGCGTCAACAACGGGTGTCGTTCTACTCACTGCAGTCGTGGTGCTGGAAGACGACAAGGGCAACAAGGTGCATGCTAGGGCGCTACTGGATAGTGCAGCCGAATGCAATCTGATTAGCAGACGGCTACGGAAAATGCTGGTTGTCAAGGAGGAAGCCAGTACGGTCGAGGTTATTGGTATCCAAGGGGTGGCATCCAAGGTCCAAGGAAGGGTTACAGTCCTGGTACAATCTCGGGTCACAAACTACAACCAACCAATGGAAATCTACGTGCTTCCAAAAATTGCGGCACAGGTGTCTACCGCGGTGGTCGATACCAGCATGTGGGACATACCTAAGGGGATTCAACTGGCGGATCCGGATTTCCTCAAAGGAGAACGAATCGATCTTCTGCTAGGGGCGGAATCATTTTTCGAGTTCTTCGTCTCTGGTCGCCGCATTCGGTTGGGTGACAATCTACCATCTTTGGTCGACTCCGTCTTCGGATGGGTGGTAACAGGCAGATATTCGGTCAGCGGTCCAATCCAATCTGTCCTGTGTGATGTTGCGGTCTCCAGTCGGCTCGACGAAATTCTCGAACGGTTTTGGAAATGCGAAGAAGTTGGGTCGGAGAATAACCATTCTCCTGAGGAAGCCAGATGCGAAACCCATTTTGCGCAAACGGTGCGGCGAAATGTGTCTGGTCGATATGTGGTGTCATTGCCCAAGAATGAGGAGGTTTTAGTCATGCTGGGCAGTTCCAAAACGATCGCGGAAAGGAGGTTTTTGCAGTTGGAGCGGCGATTGACTAGAGATGAGAAGCTACGGGAGGAATACTGTGCCTTCATGGTCGAATACGAGACTCTGGGACATATGCGATTGGTTGGAGACACCGAAACGGAAGAAGGTCGGTGCTACCTCCCACATCATCCAGTTGTGAAGGAGGATAGCACAACCACAAAGGTGAGGGTTGTATTTGACGCTTCGGCTCAAACAGCGTCAGGATTTTCCCTCAACGACGGGTTGCTCGCAGGTCCTGTGATTCAGGACGATTTGCGGTCGATAATACTGCGAAGCCGGACTCGTCAGATCATCCTAGTGGCCGATATAGAAAAAATGTTTCGGCAGATAGAGGTCTGCCCGGAGGATTGCCGTCTTCAATCGATTTTGTGGAGGTCGAGCCCAGACAAACCGCTAGCTACATATGAACTGTCCACCGTAACCTACGGCACCAAGCCTGCTCCTTTTCTTGCCACCAGAGCCCTGGTGCAACTCGCCACGGATGAAGCGGAGGAACTCCCGCTGGCGGCCAAGGCCGTCAAGGAAGATTTTTATATGGACGACGCCATTACCGGTGCGGATGACCCGATTATTGCCAAGGAGTTGAGGATTCAGCTGCAGGAACTACTACGAAGAGGAGGATTCGTCCTGCGGAAATTCGCTTCCAACTGCGAATCAGTCTTGGAAGACCTACCAGCTGAAAATCGGGCGATTCAGACGACGGACGGAATTCATTTGGACCCAGATTCGACGATCAAGACGTTGGGCTTGGTTTGGATGCCCAATACCGACACTTTCCGGTTCAAATTTCGAATCTCCCCGATAACAGAGGATGCCGTATTCACCAAGAGGAAGGTTTTGTCAGAAATTGCCACTCTTTTCGATCCCTTAGGACTCGTCGGCGCGGTGATCACAAAGGCAAAAATCGTCATGCAACTACTGTGGCGCCTGCAGGATGAAAACAATCACCAGTTGGCATGGGATGCCAAGCTCCCTCCGAAGGTAGCAGAAGAATGGGTCCGGTTCTATCAACAACTTTCTGTATTGAACGAGCTTCGCATTGAGAGACTGGTCACCATACCGAATCCAATCAACATCCAACTACACCTGTTCTCAGACGCTTCCGAGAAGGCTTTCGGCGTCTGCGCCTACCTACGGAGCGAAGATGCAGAAGGAAGGATTAAGGTTGCTCTACTATCGTCGAGATCGAGAGTTGCACCCTTGAAGGCTCAATCAATCCCTAGGCTTGAGCTCTGCGGTGCTCTACTAGCATCGGTACTATACACCAAAATCAAGGCTTCGATCCGCTTCACTGGAGAATGTTTCTTCTGGGTGGACTCTACGACCGTTTTGCGGTGGCTACACGCCCCACCCCTAACATGGGCTACATTTGTGGCAAATCGCGTATCGAAGGTGCAAGCATCCACGGAAAATTGTCATTGGCGACACGTGCCCGGAGAACAGAATCCGGCAGACCAAATTTCACGGGGAATCTGGCCGGAGGAAATTATCGACAACCAGCTTTGGTGGGAAGGACCCGCCTGGCTTCGGACTAGCTTGGAAAATTGGCCATCACTGGAAGCTTTCACTTCGGAAGGGCACGAGGAAGAACGGAGGCGAGCAGCGTGCGTGATTACTGCATCAGAAACTTCAAATTTTTTCGCGGAGTATCTGGCACGGTTCTCCAGCTTCACCACCCTAATCAGGACAACGGCCTATCTGCTACGTTATCTGCATAATCTTCGATCGAAAAGGGAACTTCGACGGTCGGTTGCTTTCCTAACTACGGAGGAATTGCAGCTGGCGGAAAATTTCATCATTCTCCGCGTCCAACGAGACACCTTTCATCGCGAGGTCAGTGCACTCACTAAGGGGGAATTTGTTCCACGATCTTCACCTCTACGTTGGTATCATCCATTCGTGGCAGATAATGGATTGTTACGAGTTGGGGGTCGAATAGGACAAGCGAAGGAACCCGAATACAAAATCCATCCAATAGTACTACCTGCTCGTCATTTGTTCACCAGGTTGCTGATGCGCTATTACCACCATCGTTTATTGCACGCTGGACCACAGTTGATGCTGAGTACTGTTCGGCTTCGGTATTGGTGCCTCGGTGGACGAAATTTGGCGAGAGAAGTCTACCATCAGTGTGTGCGATGCTATCGCACAAAACCAAAGGCAATTCGGCAGTTCATGGCGGAGCTGCCCGCATCCCGCGTTTCTCCAACGCGTCCGTTTGCAACAACAGGAGTGGACTACTTCGGTCCAGTATACGTTCGGACGGGATTTCGGCAGCGAGCGGTCAAAGCATACGTGTCAGTCTTCGTGTGCTTTTCGACCAAAGCGGTTCATTTAGAACTGGTCACCGATTTGTCGACCGCGCGATTTATCCAGGCACTACGGAGGTTTGTGTCACGCCGCGGGAGGTGTGCCAGCCTCTATTCGGATAACGGCACCAATTTTGTTGGCGCCAAAAACCAGATGATGGAGTTGATTAACCGGCTGAAGTCCAAGGATCATCACGATGCCATAGCGAAGGAATGTGCCGAAGACGGAATGGCATGGCACTTCATTCCCCCCGGCGGGCCCCACTTCGGCGGTCTGTGGGAAGCCGCGGTGCGATCGGCGAAGGTGCACCTGTTACGTGTGTTGGGAGATATGGTGGTGTCCTACGAAGACATGGCTACGCTTCTCACCCAGGTGGAGTGCTGCCTGAACTCCCGGCCCTTAACCCAGCTGTCCGATGACCCAGAGGATCTGCAGCCATTGACCCCTGGCCATTTTCTGGTAGGTTCGGCCTTGCAAGCCCTACCAGACGAGGATTACTTGCAGACGTCGGTCGGCAAACTTCAGGATTTCGCAGCCATTCAACGAAGACTCCAGGATTTCTGGAAGAGGTGGAGAACTGAATACCTGGTACAACTTCAAGCTCGCACCAAGTGGTGGAAACCACCTGTTGACGTCGCTGTGGGCAGTTTGGTCGTGATTCGGGAAGACAACGTTCCACCCACCCGGTGGAAAATGGGCCGCATCATCGACACTCATCCAGGTCCAGATGGTGTAGTCAGGGTCGTTTCATTACGGACGGCCAACGGAACCAGTACACGCCCAGTTTCCAGAATATGTGTTCTACCCGTACCGATCTCCACGGAGGCGGGACCAGCTGAAGATAACTGAAACTCCTGACGTTTCAGGGAGGCGAGGATGTCGGAGTTCGAGGTAAGCGAAATTGAGCAACCCCTCGGTCATCGGCTACCAATCGCCTACTACCATTCTCCAAATTTTGTTGGCTATATATCAGCGCGGGAATGTGCCTGCGATTTTGATAATTATTATATAAAACAATAGGTTGGCCTTTTGCTGCACACTGCAGTGCCCATTTGATTTAGTTCGTAAGAAAATTGCTATACGGGCAGTCGCGTCAAGTACGATTTTCTCTTTTTGTATTTTGTAATAGTTTAAGCTATTAGATTAATAAAACGTTTAGTGTAGTGCAGTGTTTCTCTAAACCGCGAGTTTTACTGTGCTACGCCGAAAAGACCGCGAGAAACGGTGCAGATTTCACCAAGCTGGTTGGCATCGAATCCACCCCCGCAATTGTCCCGGATAGCACTGCGTTTGGCACATTTTTGGAGGCCAAAACCCAGGGAACCAGTCCAGCTATCGAACAGTTATTTTGACTGCAGCGATAAAGAACCATCTGTCATGCAGATGAAAATTGGTTATGATTATACGAAATGTTTGCCGCACGTCTGTTTGTTTTTGAGCTACATTTAAAAGAAATGAACCGATGTTTATGAAATTCGGCAAAAATGATACACCAAGGAGTTTTAAGTCATTGATTTGACTAATTTTACCGATACATTTGTAGAGTTACAGTCATATTTCTTTGAGTAAGAATATTTTTGAAAATCATTTTCTCCTAGTTGAATCATTGGCTATTTCTTTAATTGAATACTCGAGTGGGCCACCAGATTCCAGATACCAAAGTTCCATAATGTCCATACATGACTGCGTAACACTATCCTTACTATTGTTCCGATTCCGATAGCGTTATCCCGTGTACCAATCGCACTCCTTTTCCTCAAAATTCCCACTGAAAGCTGCCAACCCGGTCGGTTTTCGAGCCAAAACTGCATGAATTTTAGATTATTTCCAGTCTGGCATGTCGCTATAAATAGCCATTTATATGCAACCGAAATATGCCACCGTGTTGCAGTCATTCTCGAATCTCAGCCAAACTGGGTGCCACCACACTGCACTGTAGGTACCGTCGTCGCACACTGTTGCTGCTGCGAGTGTGGTAGCCTCCGGACCGGTTCGGTCCGGTCTCGATCGTCCGCAAAATGACATCATGCATTGTGTTCGAATCCTCAACCCCCCAGGTCAGCTCTTAGGGTTGGTCCATAAATCGAGTTAACCATTTCTCTCAATTTCCACGTTGCGGTTCCAGCAGACCACCCCTCGAGAAGGTCAAACAAGCCACTCAACCGTAGGTCGTCCTCGTCGTCGTCGTCGTCATCGTCATGGTCCTGCGGATTCTGGAAAGGTGGGTGGCAAACAACTGTCGGTCGGCCGGGTTGTGGCGTGACAAAAAGTTTAACAGCCCAAAACTTTTCCAACAGGAGGTTCTAGCTGCCAACTGGCGGGGAACAATTTTGGCTCCACAAAGAGGAGATTCACCTATGAGCGAGCTTTCGGTCCTCGGATATGCTGCCGCCAGCGAGCAGAAGAGGCCTGCTGCATTAGTATGTACATCAGCATCGATTTATAAATATAATCCGTAAAGATGAGACGAGCCAAATTGGAACAGTGGCAACGGGTTGCTCGAGTTTGCCGCCTGATGCTGCTCTACATTATGGTGGCTTTAGGATGACTCTCGGCGTGTGGTACCCGGTTTAGAAGAATGAGCCATTATTGTGGGTACCCTGTAGGCTGGTAGAATTTGGGAAACAATGACATAGTATGAAATCCCGGATGAACACTGTTGTACGCATCTTTTCAACAGTGTGGTCCGGAGAGATACCTCTACCGCATATCTCTTGCATACTTGATCATTGCTCCACGAAGCGTGGGTATTAGAAGAACACGTGATCCGTGGTCTCGTCGCAGTTTGACTGAATCTGCCCGAATCTGTGCAAATGCCACCGAAGGTACCCATGGCCCGACAGAAATTGTGTCAAGAGACGTGGCTTCCAAATTTCTGCTTGTCATTGATCATGACCCACAGTCAGCGCTTGGAGTTGATCGTGCATCCACCCGTGGTGAGCACTGCCTGCTGTTCAGACTTGCGGTCTACGGTCTATGGTCTTATAAGTTCCGAAAATTTTATAGACGGGGGAGGAGGGGTGTGGTCTACTATTACGTAGGTAATGGTCAGCGCCCTAGTGTGTGGATATAGTTTGCTTTAGAAAAAATACCAGGCTCTCTCCTCAACGATAGATGGTATGGTTACCTCTAAGATTCTGTTCAACACACCTCCCGCAGCGGTACGATGTTGAACTCACTGTCATTCAGTAGGTCGGCGAATACGAGGGTGCTCCCGATGAAGATGAGACTTGACATTCTGTACTACTGCACTACTACTAAAAACTTCTTTTCTAGATGACCGAGGAGATACAGAGGTTGACTCGGCCTATCGACGATTCTCAAATTAACATTCCTTTCCTTCTAAGCGACCTTAAGGAAGTATGTATCGGTTGCCGCGGTTGATCTTTTTGATTTTTATGAGAGGTAGGATGGGGTCTCCAGTTAGCCGTGTGGATAAGGCTTCGGATCGCCATTCCAGAGATGGCGGGTTCGATTCCCGTTCCAGTCAAGATCTTTTCCCGTCTTCCCAAGACATACTGTATCATTGTACTTGCCTCACAATATACAAATTCATGCAATGGCAGGTAAAACTTTAAAATTTGAATGGCAGTTTTCCATTGAAAACTGTGGAAGTGCTCAAAGAACACTAAGCTGAAGTGAGGCAGGCCAAGTTCCAGTGGAAGCATAGACCAACTAAGAAGAAGAAGAAGAACAAGAGGTACATAGGTAAATTCATGTTAAATTATTCAAGTCACACATTTTGTGGCAAATTCGGTCGTTTGGTCAATCATAGGAGTAAAATATATTCTCATTTTTAGATAAGTACATACACCTCAACTAAAACCTCCGAAATCCTCTGAAAACTCTCCGAGACCCCCGCAGATTACCTTTAAACTTCGAACCCTCCCCTAGGCCTAGAATCCTCACAAGAATCTCCTTGAGACTTCCGTAGGTTTCCTTTAAATTCTGTTTAAGAATCGGAGATCCCTGATACCTCTATGAACGCTTTGAACCTCTCAGATAATCCCCCTGAATGCTCCAAAATTTTCACTTAAACACTATTGAAGTCTATCCTTGAAACCCCCCAAAACACATTGAAATTCCAATTTGAAATATCCCTGAAGCTGTTATAAAATCACCCAAAGCCCCTTGAAAGCCCTCAAATCCCTCTGATGCCACTTTGAAATCTTCTGGAGTCCTCTTAGAAACCCCTGAACCACCCAAATACCCTCGGAAAACCTGTGGAACCCCGGGAAAGCCTTGAAACTCTTTTGGAACCTATTTAAAACATCCTGGAAGGAAGTGTAAAATAAGCATAAGTTAAAATACACAGTAATAAAAATTTAAAAAAAAAAACATCCTGGAAGCCCCCCCAAGCAACCACTCTCCACCTGACACCAATCAGAAAATTCATTGAGATCCCCGTAAGTTATTCAAAAATCTCTTTGAGATCACCATAGAATGCTCTTAAACTCTAGTAAATCCCCCTTAAACCTTTGTGAAATCCCATACTCTCCCAAGTAACACAACATGTTCTATAGGGATTATTTCGACTGCAATATGACCAGTTACTGTGTTTTGGTTCATAACAATAAAACCGTTTTTCAGACTGATATATGACCGAAAAAGCGCAGAAGGTGGAGCTTCGGCAACATATTTGAGATGTTATAATCATGTTCTATATGAAACAAAGCATACTTAATAATGTTTCTTAGTATGTTTCACAGTACATAATTCTGACAACTTTCAATAAACAAACTACACGTCTTCTTTTTCTAATTGAGGATGAAAATTCAGTTTCTTTTCTAAAGCGTAATCAGTGTTGCATAACCGTATTAAAATATGTTTCAACATGTCAAAAAAAAACTATTCAAGTGCAAAATATGGCTTGCGATGTTATTGCAGCTAAACTATTCCAACTTAGAATTGGCTTTCCATGATCAGAAATTGTGGTGCGAGTCATTTTTTCTGGTGAAATAGGCATTTGTACTTCGATAAATTTAATGCGCCTTATAATCACGTATATTTGAAGGATAATAAAATAAAACAAATTAAAACCATCGTTTTACTTGAGCATGTGTAACCTAAAGTGCTTTGCTTTCCTAAATAATATTTCTAATTCCTGCAAAAAAAATCATACATCATGGATTAAAATGGGATATTTGACTGGATATTTTATAAATATTCAAAGTGTTAATGAAAAAATAAATGGTATACTTGGACACGGCATGCTAAATGATTCGAGATATGATTAGAAATTAGCTTAATGCTTACCAATCTGGAAAATTTGTAAATGTAAATTGAGAATATTCTTTTTACAATGTCATACATATAGCCATCACAATTTATATGGATATGAATGAAGAAATTTAAAAGTGTCATACACATGCAAAATTGACATTGGCAAAGGAAGCTCTAAATAAATAACTGTGGAAGTGCTCGTAGATTAACACTAAGCTGAGATGCAGGCTTTGGTCCAGTATTAACAACGTCAGAAGAAGAAGAAAATATATTTCACATTTTTGGGCTGATTTAATAAACGAAAATTTGACAGGAGGTAGTGTCACTACCTCGTGTAAATCAATATCATTATCAACATTGTTGTCGGTTCGTAAAATGGGTATTTTTTCATTAAAAAATGCGGTGGAAGTCGATAAGAATTTCCATCTAGAAAAATGGTACACTACTAGTTTTTCCAGGATGATAAAATTGATGTATGCCGTCGAGCTAATTGAAATTTTAATAATTAATACAATCAAAATTGTAGAGCATTGGCACGGTAAAAGTATAGTTTTTATTCTTAATTTATTACATATTGAACATCATATCGACATTTTTATGATCGGTAGTGTAACATAGCCTAGTTAAAAATAATGACTTTAGTTTATGTTACTTATGTTTGTTTACTTATTGAAAAAACATGAATATGACTTAATGTAAACAAACAAAACATATTATGTTTAAGAAAAACTTCATTGAAAACAAGTATTGAAAGACAGACTGAAAATGTTACTCATATATGACTTATGAAACATACTGAACATGTCATCATGTTACACATGTTTGCATACATACTGCAGAAACCCTCAATATGACTTCATAAGAACAAATGAAACATATTATGTTTCGACAGAACTTAACCAAAACAAGTATTGGAAGTAAGACTGAAAATATTACTCTAATACGACTTATCAAACATATTGAGTCTGTTGAGCTGTAGCGAGGCTTTCATTTGTTTATCGTCTGGTTGGCATGAAGAAATTCAAGGAAGTTTCCTTTGCGATCTACGTAAATCCTCCTGATAGTGCTACGGGTTGACGTACGTGGTCTGAAGTGGTCTTTATATATTTATTACAATAATCGGGTAAGTTGGACGGCAGTAGTATAGAGAAGAATCTATTGAAAGTTCGCTATTGAAAGTTCGCGTGCAATGCAGGAAATGTGTTGTAATGTAAAACCCAATAAATTGGAGTGTTGTAATGTATTTGCATTTATTAGCGAAACGTTAAGATATGACGAAGCCACAGCTCGAATTTTCATGAGCACAAATCTGAAGAACCGAAAGTCCCTACCGAGAATGTGTTTGATGAACATATTAAGACAAATATAAAACTTAATCAGACTTGTCATATTGCGGCAAAATAAACGTTATTAGAACATATCCAACAAAATTGATATCAATATGTCAGGTTCGTTTGAAAAGACAAGATATTTACTCAAATACGACTTTTTAATAAGAGATCATTGAAGACTAGTTTTTGGAATCATGAATATGACTTATACAAGACAACATTTGTTTTGAAAAACTTTGAAACAACTGTTATAGGACAAAATGATTAGTTTAAGATTTCTGATTATGTTTTCAGTGTTACTTGGGCTCTCTGAAACGCCTTTAAACACATTGAAACCTTTCAGAAATCTCCCTGAGACCCATGTACTTCTTTTGAACTCTACTATGCCCCCAAGACCCCCTGGAACCTCTTGAATAGCATTGAAACATATTCAATTGCACTGAAACACCTTGAAATCCCTTAGAAAACCCCGAGATCTCCGATATAAGACTACCCAAAACCCCTTACTGAAATCCAATAAACCTTCTAAAACTGCTTGGAACCCCCGTAGAATACCCCGTAGAGTACCTCCAAACCAAAATCCCTAAAAATGCACTGTAACGCTTTGAAATGCCTAGAAGCCTCTCAAGAAATCCCCCCCCCCCTTTGAGACCTCCATAGACTTCCTTTAAACTCTATTTAAGCACCTGAGATCTTGGATACATCGAAACCTCTCACATAACCCCTCAATGCTCTGAAATCTTCTTTTCACTCTTTGGAGCCGGAGAACATAGAATAACATAGAAACGACTGTATAAATTCACCCATTCGATAAAACAGAGCACTGTCTTCAACAAGGTTATTGCAAATTGAGTCCTCTATTAGGGAAAAATGGGCATTTATCTATTTGGGACTTCATTGATATCCAAGAACATCCTGAACACCATGAAATTTGGAAATCGAAATAATTGACATACCAGTTGTTCCTGAACTTGGATGTGAGTTACGTTTATTTACGTTTTTATATGTATTCATTCATCCTTCGTCAAGAATAACAAAAATTGTTTTATATTCTGGGACGTTCTAGGTGTTCCAAACTGTCCTATAGTGAAGTCCTTCAAATCTATAAGAATAGTTTTATGTTTTTTCGCCACAAAAAATAGCATTGCATAACCTACGGGGATCCACGAAGCTCTTGACATCTGCAATGTCATTTATAGATACTACCGGGATATTCCAGGTCAGCCAAACCACCTTGGAATTCAGAACATCAGGTCTACACTCGTAACAGTAGCCATGTATGTTATACTGAGTAACGTTGCATGGTCAACCGCAGTTACTTGAACAATCTGAAGTCTACTAGCTTATTATAAACCTTTGGACATTCAGGGTCGTCCAAACTGTTCTCTAATGAAGTCCTTCAAATCCACAATAATAACTTTATGTGTTTTCACCATAAATAATGGTATTGCATAACCTGCTGGAATCCGCGAAGCTCTTAAAATCTCAAATGTCATTTAGAGACACTACAGGGATATTCCAGGTCAGTCAAACTACCGTGGAGTTCAGGACTTCAGGTCTACACTCATAATAACAGCCATATCTGCTATAATGAGTAACGTTGCATACTTGTCCATGGTAACTGGAGGAATTTGATGTCTACTTTTTTATTAAAAACCTCTTCGGCATCCAGGTTCATCCAAACTGTTTTATAATGAAGTCCTTCAAATCTACATTAATATCTTTATGTGTTATTGCCATAAATAACAGTATTGCATAATCTGCTGGGATTCGCGAAGCTCTCTAAATCTCACTTGTCATTTAGAGGCACTACAGAGATATTCCAAGCCAGCCAAACTTCCAGTTCAGTCCAGTGAGTTCAGGACTTCAGGTCTACACTCGTAACAGTTCTGTTAAAATGAGTAGCGCTGCATTATCAATCACAGTTACTGTAGCAATCTGAAGTCTACGAGCTTATTATGGTCCTTTGGGACATTCCGGTTCGTCCAAATTGCTCCATAATGAAGTCCTTAGAATCTATAAAAAAAAACTTTATGTGTTTTTACCAAACATAATAGTATGGCATAATCTGCTAAGATCTGTGATGCTCTTGAAATCTCAAATGTCATTTAGAGACACTATGGCCCAAGTAACACACTTGTCACCGAAGAGTCACGGCGGCGCAGATTTTTGTTGCACAGAAGTCACTGTGGCTTACTTCTAACAAATAAACACTTACTTGCTGAAAGTAAGTCACAGTGACTTCTGCGCAACAAAAACCTGCGCCGCCGTGACTCTTCGGTGACAAGTGTGTTACTTGGGGAGCATGTTCCAGGTCAGCCAAAGTTCAGAACTTCAGGTCTACACTCGTAACATCAGCTATATCTGACATAATGAGTAACGTTTCATAATCAATCGCAGTGACTGGACAAACCTGAAGTTTAGCTCTTGATAGTGACAGCAGTTATTCTCACAATGAACTTTAAACTGTAATCTGTAATTCGCCTGGTATATCATGAGGCATTTCAAGATAGTTTTGAGATATTCCAGAGCAATAACACTACTCCGGAGACCATAGCTTCAGGTATACACTACAATAGCTTTTGCCACTACGTTAAGTGTTACATTATCCACTGTATGTATTTACCAAAGCATTTAGAGGAACAATTAGAGTTGTTATATATTATTGGGATATTATAGGCTTCCTTACTGTTATGAAGGTTAGTTGATAAAAACAACCCCAACAAACATTAATATTGTACAATAGACAAATAAACTGCTCTTTGGCTTGATTAAAAAAAAAATAAGCTGCGTAAGCTGTTTTCCAGCTATCATTGTTTACTTGGGACTACTGTAGCTTTCAGAAGACTTACTGGTCATGATAGATTACAAATCGTAGTTTTTATTGAAAGAAGTTACCGTTACACCCGTAGTCTTAAGTATCTAAATTTAAGAACAGTTTGGATGACCTAGGATATCCCGACTGATCTGATACTGTCTATTGAGCTTTCAGAAGACTCACAAATCGAAGCATTGTATAATGAAAGAAGTTACCGTTGCACCCGTAGACTTTATGATCTAAACTCAAGAACAGTTTGGATGACGTAGGATATCTTGACTGATCTGATATTACCCATTAACCTTCCAGGAGACCTAATGAACATGATAGATTACAAATCGTAGCTTTTTCTAATGAAAAAAGTTACCGTTGCACCCAACATAGAATTGGATAGGTGATATACAACGGTAGATGATCTGGGATAGCACTTTGTGGGTGGCAGTCAGAATGAAGATCGCTTGGAAATTACAACACTCTGATTTAGCGCCAAAAATGTAGATACCAGCTGCCTTATTGTTCTTCAACTGTTGGATGGCATTCTGTATTTCCCATCATCCACCGTCATTTTTTCCGCTGCGTCGATCCCTAATGCCTGCGTTCTCTGCAATATTCAGGTGTCCAAAGTAGTTCTACTTCCACCTTTCGATCACCTCATGTCCTTATTCCTGCACATTTAAGCTCGTGACATGGATCCGTTGTGGGATGTCTTGAGCTTCGTGTGGATCTTCCGTGTTTCTTGAGAACGACACAGCTGTTCAATTTTTATGCATTACGCTTCTCTCAAGCGGCGTTTCGTCTCTTGAAACGCTCGTCTTGTTGCTCTTCCCCCTTGTGCTTGTAACGTGCCTCTTTCTGCCGAGTCCCATACTGCAGCATGATCGATCGCACTGCTTTCTTCTCTTCCGAAATACCTCTACACTGCTTGCCGAACCGATCGTTTCTTCGACACTATTCCAATTACTCGACAGTGCTCTCAGCTGCTTTAACAGCAGTCCAGCAGTCTTCTTGAGTGATCCTACGGAGTTCGCCATCATTCGGCAACGCTGCCTCGAGATTCTGCGCGTATGCTGAGGCGACAACTGGTGGTTTCAGTCACTCCAGATCATACCGAGGCTGCCGTCGGTACCGTACATTGTTGATAACGTAGAGTTTTGGGTGCGGCTTCACCATCACGTCGATGCGTGAAGCTCAGCGATTAAACATTTTGTTTTTAATAAGGGAGTAAACACTAGGACTTGACCTGCCTCGCTTCAACTTAGTGTTCTTTGAGCACTTCCACAGTTATTAATTGAAGGGCATTCTTTGCCTGCCATTGCATGAATTTGTATATTGTGAGGCAAATACAATGATACACTATGCCCAGGGAGTCGAGAAATTTTTCCCGACCGGAACGGGAATTGAACCCACCGTCTCCGGATTGGCGATCCAGTAAAACATATTCAGATTAGATTATCCAAGCTCCGTCCACTGATTTAATAGAATATACTCCATTGTTCTGGCCAATCATGTGAGTAGCAACCACCTCATGTTGAAATTAGTACACCACCAACTGACCATTTTCTTCTGCTAACGAAACCACCTTTCACCGGAAGGCAACGTTGTTCCGTACTTTTCGGTCACGACGACGATGTATGATGCCGGTGCCAATAAGTGAAATGGTCCCATTTCGATGCAATTTTCTCCCGCATCCGATGCCAAGCCAACCGGGGAGGATGGGTTAATTTGCTTATGACAAGAGCAAGGATCCGATGCAAGAGGGCGCGCGTACACCATGCCACACACTCACACACACAGACACATTCAAGCTCTTCATAATTGAGACAAATATGTACGATGACACTCTGGGCCAAGGGAAGGCAATATATTCCGGCTCATGTCAAATCCTCTGAGCTTCCACCAGCGCACCCGGGCCGTTGCCGTCATCTGAAATGCATTCAGCTCCAAGTTGCGACGGTTTAATTAAAATTTGACAAATTACTCAAGTCGATTGCCGCCGTGGTTTGATTGGAAAAACGGCCATAAAATAGGTCGTAGAGGTATGAGCGTCACATGGAGGTGAAGAGGAAAAAAAGCAACAACCGTCACGGTTCGGTGATTTCCAGCGCGCTCCTTTGTCGTACCTATAGTAGTAAATTTGTTTTTATTTTACCCTTTTTGGGACCCCTCCAGGCAATCTCACGCCACGCCACCTACCTAGTCACAGGCACACACCGCACAGACGCGAGACGCGCGGTGAATGACGCCCACGCTGCAATCGACGAGACGCACTAGGGCGGTCTCGAATGAATAGTGACGAGTTTGGAATTTAAGACTTGATCACTTGAAATGCTTTCGCTTGAGTTTTATTGCTGCTCCAGTATCGCCAGATGAACTACACACAAGGTGCCGATGAAGCAACTGTTTTTGACATCTTCTAAAATACTAGAAGAAAAGAAGCTCAGAAAACATAAAGGCCCATAGACCAGAAGTGCGGAAGACCAGAAGACTAGAAAACCAGAACTAAAGAAGCCTAGAAGATCAGTAGAACAGAAAAAAAGAAGATCAGAAGACCAGAAGACCAGAAGTACAGAAAGCCAGAAGACTAGAGGCCCAGAAAAGCAGAAGATCAAAAGACCCCAAGATCAGAAGACAAGAAGACAAGAAGTACAGTACACCAGGAGATCAGAAGTTCAGAAACTGAGGAAAGCGCAGGAGACCACACAAGCAGAAGACCAGAAGTGCAGAAGATCATAAGACTATAAGTCCACAAGACTACTAGAAGACCATACGATCAGAAAATTTGGAAGATCAGAAGTGTAGAAGGGGAGCAGCTCAGAAATAAAAAAGGGAAGAAGACCACAAGATCAGAAGTGCAGAAGACCTAAAGTACAGAAGATCAGATGGCCAAACGTGCAGAAGATCAGAAGTCCTTATCAGAAAACTCAATGACCAGAAGTATAGAATACGCAGAAAAGAAGATTTAGTGAAAAATACAAATTCTAGCCCTGCACGTTTCGTTGAAGTGGATAAGATTTAAAATCGCAGATTTGGCCTATTCTGGCCCCACCCTACAAACACACGCGGATAGCTTTTTAGCGTGGCAGGAGCAATTGCCTGTTTATTGCCACTCACTGTTGCTCTTCCCAGGCTTGCTCGGTGGCGTGGCGTGGGCTACGATCCTGCAACTGCATTGCTTGAGTGCTAGTGTTTGGGCTTCATCATCATCATCATCAGTAGCAGCAGCAGCAGCAACAGAAGCAGGTATTGCCCTCGGCGAACGCGAATGCAGCTGTCAGCTGCAAGTTCATTTTTTTTTCGGATTGCAGCACGAGGTCGAAACTGCTGCAGCAAGCAGCTTTCGCAAATAGTATGCTCACACAATTTATATGTTGCAGCCCCGTGGGAGGTGGGCGGAGGCAGTGTAGTGAGGCAGTCAAATCAAACAGGGCAATAAAGAAAAAAAAACTGCCGTACAAATAAATACGAGGGAAATTGTTATAAATTTATTGATCAAACACGTAGCCATACGAAACAAATACGTCCGGTTTGATTGGTGTGTAATGGGTTGCAGGCAGGACCGCGGGCGCAACATATTGCTGTTAACCTTGCACACCACGCATTCATGGTTTGTTAGGTGTCGGGAAATTTTCGGTGAAAAAGGCAAATTTCAGTGTAATGGGAAGATGGATGGAAGATATTATAGTGGATCATTCCAAATATTCAACTTTGGAGGATCAAAGTCGATTATGTTGAGCAGAAACAATATTTCCAACTCCCGTTACAGTATTGGAAAAGCTGGAATATCAAGTTGGATTAGGATCTCTTCAAGTAGAAGTACGCGGTAGTCGACCTTGGAACCTATTGTGACTACATGGCTCAACTAGTTGATGCTGTAATGTAAAAGACATTACACCTTTCCAAACATCTCATGCACCATCCTCAAGATAATGTTGATAAACGTAATCATTCAAGCACCATCACAAGATTTGCAGTGTGGCGGATAGCACTATCGGAACCAATTTGATCGGAGCCAATTGAACTTGTCAGTTCTAGGGAGCTTGAATATAAGGGGAGTATTGTAACCGTAAAGGGCACGGTAAAGGCTGGGTATGCTGCGCAGCTCAGATCGGCAGCCTATATATTGCACCCATAAATAAATAGAAATGCTCCATAGAAAATCAAAAAGCGCTCCATAAAGAATGAACATATGTTCC